>NW_020800318.1:300000-432756 GCF_003590095.1 Trichoplusia ni
CCTCAGGCGGTTCCGTGTGGACATCACGCGTCAGGATGCGTTTTTATTTATAGACTACTGATTTTTTTTTTGTTTTTGTATAGCCAAAACTATTGGGTACTAGGTACGTAGGAATATTACTAGGTAGTAATTGTAGATTAAGTTACGTATCGGCCTCACGTAGGTATTTTTTTATTAAAAAGAAATTACTTTTTTTCAAGAAAGTTAAGAATGCCTACGCCGTGACCCATAGATAAAAATGATTATTTTTTGGAAAAACGAAGACCTGGAATAACACTACAATATTTTTTAGTTTCGAAATGGTTTTTCATAGACAGGTGGCGCTATCAAATGAAAATTATCGAATTATTCTGAAGTACTACTTAGACTGCGCTTTGTAACGAAACCATAGCGCGATTCAGACACGTACAACGCCATCTATCGAGCGCGCATACAATATTTATCGCAATACAATGGAGTTTTAGCTTTATTAATTTAATGAATTATGAATTTTATGTATTAATTTGTATTAATGATAGTCTGTGTATTACATTTATATTATTCTTTTCTATTCTATGTATGTATTCATCCAATTGAATAGGTACTTAAACAACGAACAAAGTTAACAATGCAGTCAAAATCCATACATAATGTTCTTGCCAAACCGCAAATATAAAATTGTTTTCTATGGCATATTATTTTTTAATGTTTTTATAATTTTTCCTTTATATGTGGCTAAGGACCTATCTTGGTGCAAAATTTGAAGTTTCTGAGTCTGCTAGAAGTACCTTAGATTTTTGATGATCTGTCAGTGAGTCAGTGAGTCAGTGAGTCAGTGAGTGACAAAATGGTGTAACTTTGATCGACCGTAACTCCTAAACCATTAATTCAATTGGCATGTAATTTCGAACTTAAGCTTGTTCTAATGCCTACTATTATTCCCCGAAAAGCTAAACTCCTAGCTTTGTCCACGTCGAAGATACAGGGGGGGCGAAACAGCCGCGAATCGCTTCGAGAAAAGATGGTACGGCCGTGCCCGTTTTGCTCGAGACTTGGCAGGGGCACTGCCGTGCCCTCAGATACACGTCCGGTCAGATGATAGAATTCACATGAATGTTGGATAAAATATGCTCATGTGTATCCGCGATGCTAGCGAAATCCATAATTTGGCATACATAACCATTCTTTTCATCGAAATAGATCCATCGCAAATGCAGACACTCACATTTTTTCGCATTTGTATTCAGTAAACCACCTATAAGCGTGGTTTTTCCAAGTAAATAAAAAATTGAATCACATCAGACGCGAAAACCAGCAAAATAAAAAACAATTTTACAAATCTATAAAATTTGGCACCACCATTCTACAACGGAACCATAACAATTTTATATTTCGAACTCAACCGATCACGGTCTCTGATTGGCCGAGTGAAAGTGAGAGCGACATCTATTCTGTGACGTAACGTAACAAATCGGCCGCAGTCCGCTTGCCTGTGGGTTACCAGCCTTAGTTACAAGTTACAACAGTCTTGGCTAACGAGTGTCTCGAGATTTAAGGGTACATTAGACGAGGCGGGGAATATTAGTCTATTGATTTGTTGTTTTATATAATACGAGATAGGTACTTTCATTTTACTTTAATATGTCACGCATCTGAATAAAGGTTATCTAGATAGCCATTTTTATCAAAAATTCTTAGGAAATTATAGCTGTCTATGTTAAAAACAGTAGCATAAAATAAAGCTTTTATATTTGAATACAAAATATAATTCTATCAAAAGCTAAAATTTTCGAAAGTGTGAACACTATATACGTTTCCAGAATTTACATCGGAAAATGTATCGTAGCCTCATATTCCTCAGAGAGTTTAGTTAGTAAGTTTTGAAGTAATATAATTCGTAAATTAGGTCAATATTTAATATCTGTCATACGCAAATGTCAACTCGCCGCCAAAGCGCCGTTGTCTCAAAATTTGTATTCCTATCGAACGTCGGTCGCTTTTATTTCCCGTCTAGAGGCCTTTGAACCTTCTCAAAATTTACGCACACTGCACCCCGAATAATAATACGATTTGCATACTTAAAGACTAAATAAAACGAGACAGATGGCGGAATCGAGCGTTTGTTGCGCCTGTCGCCACTTTCGCGGGAAATATGGCGTGAATTTTTTATTATATGGTTATTTTTGTGCTGTGAACTCAAATTTTTCCGTCAACGCATTTCGTTCATATTATGTTGGCGTTACATGTTTTTATGCTACTGTTACGTTGGTTATTGTTTTATATTATTATTATTTTTGTTTTTAATTTGAAGTCAGTTTTATGACGATACACTTTCTCTTCGATTCCTTAAACTGTAATTATCGTTTTTAATGTAACATTAGGGCTTATATTTAAGACTGTTCTCAATAAAAATATTATCATATAGATAGTTGAATCCTGTTTATAATGCAACATAATCCCGATGTAAGATCAAACAGCTGATTACGTCATTCACAACAGATTGAGCGAGTCAAAAACTTGTGAGAGTTGTGAGAGGTAAAATCACTTGCAATACAAGTTGTCAATATTCGCGCAACATTTGCAAGAATATCTTACGTGCTCAGAAATGCTTTAGTGGCACATTTCTGCAATAACTGCGGAGCGGAATTGTTACACAAATCATCTGTGCGAAACAATCTTGAAACAAAAACATACGGAACGTTAGACTATCAGTCTCACTGCTTACTTCAAATCCGTACTTTGATAAGAGATGACCTTACAAATGTATTCAATTCATCTATCTTTATTGCCTCTGCATGATTCAAACTTGACAAAAAAAGAATTATAAAGCTACAAAGTTCAAAATTACGTAATATCCAAAGTTGATATGTTTAAGAATTGTAGAAAAGCTAAGTTTAAATCCCGGGATTTTAGTAGATAGGTACCGTATTCCCCAAACTCACAATCATAAATTAAAACGAGTGAAAACGTCTTATTGTTCTTTAATTGAAATCTATTAAGTCAGGACGGTACGAGCGAAATGTCAGCGCATCCCTTAGGAATCGCCCACGCCCAGTTGTGGGCGTGGGTTTGACGTCATTAAATGTAGATGGCAGCACCGGGGGGCATGTTTTAGGTACAATCGATATAATATAAAGGGTCTAGATTGTTAAATGACCTAGATTTAGATTATTCTTTTAGGGACTTAATTAGATTTGGACGAGAAAAAATGGGTTGTGATGTAAAATTGTCAATAAGTTCCATAAATTTATATTATAATCACAATCCACAGTCTCATAACGCGAAGATTGTCTAATTGACCAACAGTAATATTCTTTATTATTAAACCACATTTAAAAACCTCGTTTTAAGTAAAAATATACCAAATCTATTCTCAAAGATAAATTATACAATGATACCACAAACGAACTACCCTCACAAGGTTTTCACAAAACCCGATAAAATTGAGGAGCATATAATATAATGATAACAAATACATAGGTTGTCAGCGTCGGCACGCGACGGTAATGACGATCTATGGGCACCATAAATCATTTGTATACAAGCAACATGTGCTACCAATGTAACTCACTGATATCTCACAAAAAATACGTGTCAGTTAAGTGAGTTTTATCACGCAAAGAATTGACGACTTAATTAATAAAAAATATATTACAACTTAAATTTTGTTGTATTTTTCGACACTTTAATTATTAGTTTCAAACGCGAAAATGTAGTACTTTCAAACATCTAAGATAAATAGTGTGTTATGAAAAAAACAGTCGTTTATAACGTTGTTTTGGTCGTGAGTTAATAATGAAATTAATACAATGCTAGTTACAATAATAACGCGTATCAATAATAGGTTTTCGACCTCTTTACTGATAAGAGGTCAAATATAGAGGTTAACGTACCTGTGACTGTGATATAATTCCAATAAATGAAGTGGCTCTTTGTGCTAAACATATTCAAAAGAAGTAATTAACGAAACCTATTTTAACCTATTATCAAAGCTAGATAGGACCTTTAATAACATTTTCAAGGTCAATTGCGAAAGTGTTTTTCTGTACCATACTTAGTTTATTTATAGAGTGAGATTTAATATTAAAGAGACAAGACAAAGTGGGTAAAAAAACGAGTGAAAAATCGTTCATGGGTATTTCCTCTCTAACAATTCCCGCCTCTTGCCTGACCATTAGATCAGACCATAAAAATAACAAAACACCTAAAAAAAGGTTACTTTGAAATCCTCATTTACATTAATAAAAAAACAATTTTCATAACAACGCTTCCGTAGTAATGAAACCCGCATTAATCATCGAGATGCACGAAAACTGTCTCATTATAACAATAGTTCGTAAAACTCGACGATGGTATACAATGGACCGTGATAAGCTAAATTCAACGTTTATTTCTTCATTTGTAAATAAACTTGAATAATGGGTTAAGTTTCGCGGTTAATCTTAAACGAAAAAAAGTTGTGTTCAGTGGGGTAAATTTTTTATTGCCTCAAAACGTTACCTGTATCATTGCAATTCGCTTTATCAATTAACTTTTAGTTTTCAGTAAGTATTGCTTACAAGAATCATTATCGTCACAATTTAAAGCGCTGAGCACTTATCGATGCAGCGATGTCAATCTTTCTCTATTCTGTGCCATAACTTCCTTATAATCAGTCAGTCTCAGTCGATTTCCCTTCGGTTACAAATATAATAGAAGGACAAAAAGGAAGTACATAGATAAACTCAAGGAAAAGCTTTAGAAGAATACAACTATAAAAACATTTTATTGTTTTCAAATCAGCCAAAATTTTCTGGCTCTATTTTATCGTATTAAAATAACTTCTATTTGTACTACCAAACACAGTTCCTTCAATAATCAAAGAAGAATCATTGCATAACAAGATTTTGCGAAAACAAACCACATTGCTAATTCAATACCAATGTAACTACCAAAGTGTGTCAAGAATAACCATCAAAAACACCCATAAAACCACGAATTAGAAACTCGTTTACCAGAACCAGCAAAAAGTAATTTGATCAAGGGAAATATGAATTACATTCAGTGAAAGCCGACATAACAGGATTTTTAATTAACTTAAGGACTTTCTTTGAGGTTGTCTTGATAACAGAGCCTTGAGACACGGTCCGACGTAATGCTTTACTATTTTAAGAGAACAATGGTCTTGATAAAAGAATAATAGGAGTAAGATCAAAAAAGGCGAACCTGGAAGCGATATGGTGCATTAATTATTGTCCGCCTACGAAACAGCCGGTGTTCCATTGTACGAAATTTTAATGGAAAAAGAAAAATATGAAGGTATTTTTTTCATTGTATTAGCCAGTACAACAAACGATTTAAGAGAATTTAGATGGACTCCAATGTAATTTAAAGTTAAAACACCTTAAGCTTGGGATTTACATAAGATCCCAAAGGAATAACCTATGAATAAGTAATTGTTTGTTTAAACTTTATTATATTTATATTTATTGTTGAAAGCGTGCAGGGTTTCCATTCATATGAATAAAATTGTAACATCATTGTTTGTTTTCCTTATTACATTTTGTCACATTAAACGCAACTATTCACTTTGTTTATGATTTCATAACCTTGCTAATTACACCTAATGAACCTTTAGTTGCGATCGTAAAAACGGAATTTTCTAAGACAAGAGAGTATAAACTATATTTTTCACAGTCGCCTGTAGGTGACTAGTTTATTTGTGGCGTAGACGACATCATTATAAGCTTGAGTGGACTTTTATAATACGCCTTACGTCACACAAGATAAAAATAAAGAAGACGCTAATATGCGAAGTTTTAACATAATTTATAACACATTGTGTGCTTTTGGTGAAATCTGTAACGACGTGTTAATTTCAAATGACGGTAAAGCAACAATCAGTACGCATAAAGTTGACTAACTTGACAATAAGGTCTTAGCTAATCAAACGCAACTGAATAGAATTGAATAGATAAGTATAACAATATAATATAGCAAGAGAACACAAACAATTTCCAACATTTAACTAAACTTCCCACTGCGAGTTACAAAGCAGAGCTCTCAATCACGAGCATTTGAAACATTGACAATTTCGTAAGCGAATTACAAAATTAAATGAAAAATCATCACGTCTGTTGTCCAAACAAACAGGTTTTTTTTTCAAAAGCCATCCATTTGAAACTCCCACAGAGCGAGACGAAATTGTATTATTAAAAACTTGCGAATAAATGAACAAAAACAGTTTCCGCGTTAAATGGTAGTCGGTTCATTCTGATGCTGACTTCAAGATTGTCGCAGATGAACGATTGCAAACGAAACTCACATGACTCTTGAGGAAAAACTTGAGAATATTCTTAAGTTTAAAATATTTTAATCAGAAATAAAGAGACCATAAATGTTTTGGTAAAGCCGAAAGTGACCATTTGTCTTTGATGTCAATGCATCAAAGCATCGATTAAAATTGACTCTAGAAGGAAACCTTTAATTAAACCCATAACTTGCGGTAGTAACGGAGTTTTCTTGGCGCGGCTACCCCATAAAGGAAAAGAGCGTGACGACAAATCAATTAGCAATATGAAACTTAACATGGATGTAGTATTACACCATATAAGCGAACGATCTCAGTCAAGTCCATAAAACACGCGCAAACTACAATCTTTCGAACAAAAACATCAATTTGATGATGGGAAACTACTAATTACGGGAGAAACAACGAGAAAGCATGCACGAGAAAAACGTCATGTCCAAGAGTTGATTGAACTGGTTGTAAAGACAACACGACGCAAACATGTCTTTCAACTTAGGAAGAGCACTGCCCGAAAGAAGCTAACAATTACAACCAAGAGACAACTAAGAGACGCTAAATATTTTAAATTACTTGACGTCAGAAATTATCAAGGTTCCCGAGATCAAAGGTTAGCTACAGAAAATTATTTACTGTATATTAACATAATGTTAGCAATTCTGACAGTGTTTATTAAGATCGGAGTGGAGGCTAGGCGTCCATAATGATTGTCGGACATAACATTGTAATTCCAGCAAGACGTTTACAAGCGTACTTTTTACGAGTTTTGGAGCAGAATCGTTATAATTTCGTTAAAAACTTCTAAAGAAGTATGTTTAAGGATTCTTTATGGACGAAAATCTTTAAGGTAACTGAGCGGTAAATGCTTGGAAGCCGCTTTTTGTGTGTACAATCTGTTTTAGAAATTGTTCGTGTCGAAACCTCAAAAGGGATCGTTCCATCAAAAGGAATTATTGATATTGAGATACTGTATGTTTATCATGACTTGTTTGCTTTCTGTGACCTAATAAGAATGGGTGGAACGGGAAGCATTTCAGCGTAAACTAAATTTATCATTTCATCTCATAAATGCCCTATTTATCATTTCAGTTTTATCTCTCATACTATAGACTGTGTAGATAAAGATTTCGATAAGTCGTGAGAAAATAAATATTGAAGTTATTGTTACTTGGTATTTTTAAAAAGGAAATTTATGAAATTTCGGTGAGCGTTGAGGTTCTATTATTCCATGCCATTTCCGACAGCTTTTGGGGGCACAATTTTTGTGACTGTTTATTTAAATATTTAATTGATATTCACTCTCATTTCCATATTATGAGATAATTATGTGCATTTCCAATTGATTTTTGTAATACGGTCAATTAACAATTTATGCAGGTGGTTTCACTTTCCACTGTTTGATTTTTGATACCGGATCTCAAGGTAATTTACTGCTGAGATACAGCTTCCTACTCAAATCTTGTTTTATGCAAGTGAGTGACGCATTCGGTCTTAACATTAATCTCAGCTTGATTTCCTTAATGATGGTAATAACAATTGAAAAAAAAACTTCTGTTATGAATCTAGAGCCAAGACAATAGCCTGGAAATCAACAAACAAGAATTGAAAAATCATCTAACTGGAACGTCCTTACATCAATCGAGAATAATTACATTTACAATTAAAGAAACATAAAATAAGAAACCTACATAAAAAGGAGTCAAAGCGCGTGACGATGGCTGAGGAAAAAATACACTTGAGAATCTCCTTTTTTGCAACACAACACTGCTAACCTTGGTAAGTCCCAAGTGTTTGATCACAAATAATGTTTTTGCACTGTGGACACTTAAACACTAGCTACTGACGTAGACGGCGGCACGGCCCGCCGACTGATCGATTCGCGAATATCTGAAACACCGACGCGTGCGGCCTCACTGAACGGCCGTGAGCGACTGGCGTGGCGCATGCGTACTCAGCGCGACGCGCGCCGCTTGAGAGAAAGCAATACTCAATACTCTTGCGCACAAAACGGATACAGGTAAATATTAAAAGCGCTGTTTTTGCTGAAAGACTGAAGAAATGCTTTCTAAGAGACGGTCAGTTTCTTTGCTCGATGAACAGTAAACACGTACATATTGATAGGGGAAAAGCATAAATGCGCAACGAGTAATCCGGTGGGTTATTGTGATGTTGTAAGTAACGTGGTATGTACCGGTATGCGAGTACATTCTGGTTTATTATGACAAAGAATAACGTGTTGAGTACATGAAGCTGAGCGTTTGCCATCTGGTGTCCTGTCCATTACGTGTGAAGCCTTAGAACGCGGACAGCTTGGCCACCTGTCGCACGACGCGAGTGTTTGTGCGTCATGTTATAACAAACAGCCTGGAACAGCTGTGATTCAGGGTACAATAGAGCCTCAAGGTGATGTGTTTGCACGAAGGTCAATGGCACGGCGACGATACAATGTATACCTGATGACACTCAGCACGTTCACAATTACTGTAATTACAGAGGTTATTTTCAAGACATTTGAAACAACATTGTCACACAAAAAGTCTCGAGGGTATTTATAAATCTGTGTTATTTATGTGGAATTATAGTACCAGTCACTGTATTGGCACAGAACGACCAATAAACAAATATTACGAAGCCTCAATCTATAGATCAGTAAGTGAACGTGTGCGGACGCAAGGTCGTTTGCGAACCGGTCCTACGGTCCGAACGCGACTGTACTGTATCGCATTTTAATAACATTGTACATTTTATTGACCAACATAAACCATGCTCGGGGACATATTAATTGTTTTTTTTAATTATTATTTAAAAACGTGATTTCAATATCAGCAAGCGTTGTATAAATAATGACATTACTGTTCTCCATCAAAAATGGATCATGGAAGTAAGGACCAGAAATTGGTCTTTACCCACATACGATTTATCTTATTAAGCTCATTAAAATGTAAAGGATGTCGTTATTCAAGCCTGCTAACAGGTGATACGAGTTATATATAATTAAGTGCGTTTATGCGGCGCCGGCGCACAAGTTGACCCACTGGGCCACTGCTACAGTTACCCGTTTGGTTAGCCACCGTGCAGAATGTTCTGATCGTGATGGACGCGAGAAGCTTGTAGATGGACTAGACGACTCTACATACGTGGATATAAATAAATATATTACTGGTTTGATTGTTGACAGGTGTAGATTCACCTGCAAATAGTTTGAAAGTACAATACTCATGATTGTTAGGTATTTGTTGTGCAATCGAAAGAGTAAATATAAAATTAAACAAGTAATATTAATTGATAACACAAATAAAAATGAATCGCTTTCCAGATTCCAACTAAAATAAAAATAATAATATGTATGTTACGACTCAAAATATTTTAAGCAATCATCCATTTATCACTAAAAAAATGAAAAAAATCAATACATAATATAAACTACTGAACATCTCTATTCAAAATAAACACAGGTAATATAAACGTGCACATTTTAATTCAGCAGTTAACTCCCTTGCGTATACCGGTCGCGTTCTAGTAAACCGTAGTGGACGGTAACCGCTGTGTTAACGGCGCGCTTTGATCCGACTCGCAAGACTCGCGAGGTTTACTTGACTAACTGTTGATGGAATGCTGTAGTATTGATTATAACCACAAGTGGATAAAACTGTTTAATTGTTTGTTAATGGGGTTTCGGAAGAGTGGAGTCCATTTTAAAAGTTGTTTAGGCAAAATGTTTACAATTGAGGAATTTATTAAAATTTATATTATACTAGCTGACCCAGCAAACGTTGTTTTGCCTAATATTTTTTTTCTAGTTGTATGTATTTATAATGCCACATTATAAAAAAAATAAAAACAAACAATTTAGTCCAAAAAATAAAATATATTTTTTTAGTGTGGGCAACCCTTAACACTTAGGGGTATGAAAAATAGATTTTGTTCTATTCTCAGACCTACTGTATACGCATATAAAATTTGGTATAAATCGGTTCAGTCGTTTCGGAGGAGTACGGTAACTAACATCGTGACACGGGAATTTTATATATTAGATTATTTATTATTAACTTTTTATATTAAATGCGGAAAAAAGTATAATCATTACACATAACATAATCTTGTCAAAAGTTTTTGGAATTTCACAAATTTATCACGAACTAAAAACAAGAAAAAAAAATAGTGCTTTGGAAGTGCATCACAGATATTGCCTTAATTTCGACAAAAAATGAAATTTACGTTATAAGATCAATGATTTTTGAGTTCTTTAAAAAAAATACAAGCCCAAAGACAAGTAATGTGCCTCTTAAACTCCGAGCTAAAGCCTCTTCCAATACAGAACAAATTTTGTCATAGGTCAGCCATACAGGGACTCAGCTATTTCAGTTTCCAGCATTAAGGATGCTGCTACGCAGTCACTGATATATATCTCCTCTACAATTATACCTAGATCTACTTGCACAACAAACATTCCAATCCACAGGGAAATACATCCTCAAATGCAAATATTTCACGTGGAATGAGAATCATCTGTATTTTCGCGAGGTTTACCTCTCAGACGATCCCTCACATAAACATACCATTACAATATTACACGGATGTTTTGGTCCTTTTGATGTGTCCTGGGACAGTACAGACACTTCTTCAAGTTAGATTATTCATATTGTGGGAGAGAGACAACGTAATATACGGCTTAGAGTGGTGTCTTGCTTCCACAACAGCAATAGCCTAACTTTGGGAGGAGGTTGTAGGGTCTGGTCTTTTATAAAACATCTGTAAGCTACTGACGTCACATTTGAGTCTAGTTTTTGTACTGATCTTTGTATCTTTGTTTATGTAATGGATGTATAATTATAAGTTCATGTAGACAGGTAAAAGAAACCATGATGTACTAGAGCTAAGTCATACATCATATCGCGATAATAATAGTTCTAGACAGCAAAGAGTGAATCTTATGGATTATTAGGACTACTTGTTAGCAATGACAGACGAAAACTAATACTAAGCAAAGTTCAGAGGAAGTTAAAAGATTATACATACTAAACAATTTATGTAACTTTATTATTATTTAAATTAGATTCATAGAAACATGTCCGGAGAGAAACAGATGTTTTAGGTAAAACACGTTTCTTACGAAGCCAAATAAAATACACAAACAAGTATTCACAACTAGAACATCCTAAAGCAAAAGGCCTCATATTACATAACATTTTATATTGTATAATGTCACCTTATAATGCTAATATATTGTCCTGAATATTCATAGGACCAAATTATTCATAAGGTTCTCATTTAAATTCTCTGTCATCTTAAGGCTATTTCAAAGATCTATGATTTCTTTAGAAGGTGGTGAATATTTTCAAAACTATATGTCTTTAGTTAAATCGGGTGTTATGGCAATGCGCCAAGCGTTTGCCACTGTGAGTACTGTGCAGTGACTAGTTTAATTTCCTGCAAAAAGGATAAATGCGTACGGAAGGACCAATATTATGTGGTCTTAAATAAAATTGAACCTCTTTAGGTTCATGGAATGCATAAATTTGAGATTGTGTGTTTAAAACGAAAACTTATTTTTTATAGATCGCTTCGACTATCAAAGACCAGCTTAACATAACGAATCCTATCTCTTGCAGGAAAATAGGAAAAAATCGTAAATTTAGAATATTTTTCGCTATCATTTGGCTAAATATTAAGTAGTATGTGATAAAACAGAACCAGCATAATTTGAATAAAACCTTGGCACCCACGTCCATCCATTTTTCCAAACTGGCAACCTACCTTGGGAATTCCGATGTGTGTGGGATCCGTCGCTGTATACCGAACGAGTTTAGTTGCAAACTTGCAACCAGTTGTTGGTAACTGACCGCGGCTAAACAGTAATAGAAGTACAGTTGCTAACTGGCCTGTCGTAAAACAAAGTTTGATGTTTGAAGGGTTTAATTACTTTTTTGGGGACAAATATAGTGCTCATAAGGCAACTTTTCATAATAGAGCTGTCAGTACGACCGTGTGCAAGATTCAACATTTATATAAGTGAAGTTTTAAAATATATATGAATTTTTACATTTCTTTTGGCGTTGATAAAGACATGACGTCACCTAAAAGCATTTAACTGGGTGTCATTAAAATTTACTTTTTTTTTCGTGGGTTCTCCAAAGCGTTAATATTAGGTACTATATTGGGTATTTAGCGTGAACCAGTTCTTGTCACAGTCCTAATAAGTTGCGACCCCGACATTGTCACTAAAAAAGTCGTAATATTCTGTACCGGATATTGTAATACTTTATATCATGTTGATTATAATCATAAGACGAAGTTCAAAGAGAAATAGATATATCTACCTACATGTAAATACCGCATAAGCAAAAATCGATTTTAAAAAATGATACTCCAGCATTTCCTATTGTACTTAAACATTCCTTAACCAAACTTAATCTTCCGTAATTAAAATAGGTCAACGAAACCCAAAAATTACTAACAAAATCCTTTGATCGATCAGATTAAATCTAAAGAGTAACTATGAATTAAATATGAGAAGCTAATACGTTTTCTGATTGGTAATTAACATAAAGGGCTATCCTTTTCGGACAAGGGATTAATATTTACGAACTATCAATAAAGGATTAAAATTGACCTTTATGAAAACTTTGTGGAAAATCTACGACGGGTAATAATTTTGATTTCATGGTTTTTTGACTTCACCTCATTAGGTACTCCCAAACTTTTCTAAAATTTTAAATGAGACTATGGTGATGCTTGGTTCATATTCCTAGTTCGATGCCAACTGCATCTCATCTCTTATTCCTTTACGTTGTCTGGTACGGACCTGCCAGATTTTCGATTTCTTCCCCTGTCGAATGAGTGTAATTGTCGTCGTTCTGATTTTTGCCCTTATAAATAAGTAAAGAGAGTTACAAATAGGTTTTTATATGATACGGTTAAAATGTCAATAATTCTGTTTCAAAAATTTCGACGAAGCTACCAAAAGAACAAAGCTTTGGAAAATAACCAGCTAAACGAAAATTTAAGCAGATTCAAAACTGCTGTTACCTATCGAAAATTACCAACCATTAATCATGAAATACATCAGACGCCGTTCAAAACTTTAAGAGTTAAGGAGAGCACTAAGCGAACGAATGTTCACGGCCATACTCATGACCATAATTTAACTAACTCTAACTTTATTCCAAATGTGGTTTTCAAGAATTACTCTAAATGTGGTCTCGAGTTCCATAGTAACAGTATCCGCTCCGTTATAGATAGTTTTGTTACGTGTTGTATGTATGTCAGCATTTTATTACGACAACAAAGACGATTAAACGTTTCGTGTAAAAAATCTTGATTTTCTAGCGGAAACGAATAAAGTGTCTCGAATAACAGAAAACAGCGAATGGATGGAGTTTTCGTGATCGTTACAATCAAAATTCAGATCACATACTACGGCGCATTAATTATTTGGAAACGGTAGTGCTGCAAGTATTCCGTTTACGTTCATACCGATTTATTTTCTGTTTCTCATTTATCTCTTGTTTCAAGGAGGTATAATTAGATGACATTTGAGTTGCATACAATCGGGGAATGGAGATCGAAACTCGATCGAGTTTCCAAGGTGAGTAGACTTAAATAAAACAAGGTTTAGATATAAAGAGAGAGGTGCCAACATCGAATTAATAGTTGGTTAATGTCTGTCGAAGTGCGATACGCAGTTGAGTAAATACAGGCTTTTTTACGAAATAAAAATTAAAAACTACAAAGTAAAACCATAGAACAAAGGAACTGCTTGCAACATTAAAGTCGCCAAAGTCAATTGTGTCAATGGCTATTTGAGTTTTAATACCGTTGTCTCTTATTTGCCTTAAAATAGCGCAATGTTTACTGCACTTTTACAATTAAGGACTTATTGCAAACTTTCGAAAATTCGATCCTCCTACCCTCATCACAGAAATAATCATCCTTCTACAATTTACGACCAACTGCTGGCTTTTCCAAATAATGCTTTAAAACTTCCTACTAACAAGCTCTGCATCCAGTTAGAGTCAACGTTTTTGCTTAATATTTGAAAGAGAATAAGTACTCCTCTGGTCCATACTGTACTGGATAATTGTATCAAGCTTGCTAGTCTGACGTAAAGTATCGAATCAAGCTGAAGCGAAATTAAATCAGTTATACAACAGTCCAGTGCCTATACCAATACATTTAAAGCAGGATCGTTGCGATTGAGGAAGCGAGAGGCCGCTACGGCGGAGTAGAGTGCTATCTCGCTCTTGAGATGAGAATATTTCTGATTTAAGAGTTAGTGGGAGATCGTAGTTAGTGCACTGAGCATTAACCAATAACAACACGGAAATATCTAGAACAAGAGTTAAATGCGTATTTCTTACCGGTATTACGTCTATATTGATAAAAATGGCGGAAAATGATCTGGTGCGATATAAAAGTGGAAGCTTGACTTGTGTTACGTTATTGCACCTGAGGGTACATTACCGTTCCAGTTGCAATCATACAGGTTTCGATTTCTTACGTAAGTCAATCTTATTAATAACAGATAATTTTGTTGTGTAGGTTTGTCGTAAATATGGGTTAATTACTGTTATTCAGTTTGTTTAATGGCAGCAGAGAGCAGATAGATCACTCAGGGCATGATATTTGTGAATTTTAAAAAAGTAAGTTAGTAAAAAAATATTTGTTCGTAAGCTGAACCTAAAGTCCCAGGTTCGAGGTATTTGGATTTCAATTTCTGTTCGTGTTTACAGTAACCGATTCGCATGTTTAATTCGTAATAAATAATAACATTATGAACATGTTCCAATAACCTACTTAATTAAATTAATTAAGTATTAATTCTCCAATAAAACACAAGATGAAATCAATTATTGCCCAATACATTTTAATGACGTACAACACACAAATATAACATTAAAATGTGAGCAAAGCCAAGTGCATTCATTAGCTATATTAAGTTATATCTTTATATTCATGTAGGCGAGTAGAAAGTTGTATATTTACGGAATGGACAGAGATATGCAAGACTGAATTAACACGTTGAATGTCAATGCGCAGATGAAACGATCAATATGAGAATGTGCATAAATACGCATGAATTTATGGGTTTTCATTACGTCGAAGAATTTAATCTGGATAATACGTTCGTAGAATAACATTAAACTGTGGATTTATTTACTTAAGACAAGTATATTTATTTATTTGCGTAATATATAAAAAATCGGTGTGAATTTAAAATGATGTTCAGAAAATACGTTGTTTCTTTGGCATATCATTGTAACTACCAAACAAAACGCTGCTTTTCGATACTTTGCTTTGAAAACGTTTTTAAATTTTATATATCACAATACTCTTTCTTCGTATTACTTAATTCGAAATCAATAACTCACCTTTTATATCCACATTCACACTCATTGCTCGTGCAAACGAACGGAAAATGTTTATTTGTTTTTTTCACACTAACACTCATTCTTATCACTTAACACATTATCTATGACGTCACACGATACTATAAAAGTCTTTATATCTTTCGAATATTTTCTTCTGACTTTCGGTTGGATTAAACAGGATCTGGTGATCTTGCGAAATGAGTGTTATAGTTGTAACAAAATCGATAGTACTGTTTTTATGTGGGTGGATGTGACCAGACGTCAATACAGTGGGCGTATCCATATCGTGATAACGTTGCATGTTATCAATGAACACAGATTTCTTTGCAGTCAAAGTGTAGGTGTGATTATTTTTATTTTGCTAGATATTTTTGATAGTACTAGCGAAAAGTGATAAGGGTGGAATAATTAATTGGAGAAGTTGCATGTCTTTATATGGATGCAATATTTTTTAATATAAAAAATGTTGAAAGAACTAGACGTATTCGATAAGTTTATAATATAGATAAAGATTTAGAAAGCAGATGAAAAGAAAAGCGATGGTAAGCCTCAATTCGATATTACTAAAATAAAAGGATTTAAGTATCCGAAACAGAATTATAACAAAAAAAGTCTTAACCTTTCTAGAATAGACCTTTTATGTCCAAAACAAACAAGACCTATCAATATTTGATAAGGGTATATGTGGGAATTACATACAATTTATATAAAACACCCACGTGATAGAAAACCCCGGGGTGGGGTATAAAAATCTAGGTGTAAATTACCCTGCATTTGTATTGACCTTTTCAACCAACACAATATTCCTACACCGATTACCGCCTGAAATTTTCACGGTACATTACGTCTAAAAGGAAGTTCTAAAACCTCTATTTTATTATAGTACAGGCCAATTTCACTTACTTTAAAACTATTAAGAACTTAGTTCCCGTGATCTAGATTAAAACATCAAAATTAAAAGTTCCATTTTAAGTCTCATGTTTAAAATAGTATTATTAGATTAATACTGAAGCAATTTATTTGTAACGAATAATTGACATGAAGTTATTAAACTTAAAAAATATATTTAAATAAGCGACAGATGTAATGAGGCTTAATTGCTGCGACTTCGAACTGATTGACGATTCACTAACAGGCAATAAATTATCAAGAAAACCGATAAATTCGACTGATCGAGTTCGTTTGCTACCGTGAAATCTGCCTCAAGTAGTTAGCGTTAATAAATAAAATTCCTTAATGTTAGTTAGTGAACTAAGTCCTATTTCCTTGGAAACTTTTCTTTTGATTGCATTGCAGAAAACGTTTAAGAGAATGGAATCTGGAGGAACGAGCTACCGTACCCTGAATTAATATTTCTACTTCTGGTTTTTTTACAGAGAAGTATAATTATAAATTAATCGTCAAATTGTATTAATTCCTCAGCAACAGGAAATCTGGGCAACATAAGCAGAACTTTTAATAATAAAAGCTAATCTAAATAATAAAAAAGAAAATATATAATACATTCGAATTGAGGAACCTCCTTTTGGCGCAATTATGACTTTAGACAAGCATCATAAACTATACATTACACAAGGTTCAAAATTGAATACAAAAACCAATGCAACTCATAAATAAGGAAAGCAATCAAGATATTAATAAATCATATAAAATCCATCAATTAAACCTCATCGCAAAGAGAATACTAATGATATTAGTTCAGTAAACACTGCTTTGATATTAATAAAAGATTGGCGTATAAGACAACAGACATTAATTAATGGAGTATGTATGAATAAAGATATTGTGATAACAATCAGTCATAATATATTAGCTTTTGCCGACAACTTCGTATATGTTAATCTTGAAACCTTATTATTGTTAATATCAGCCGTTAGTGATTACTGCAGGTCGAAAAACACTCCCTTTTTCATTTTAGAAGAATGAAGACATTCAATGTTAATTAAAATAAAACGTTGCTGTTTGCCATGTTGGGATCGAACCTCATATACACATAGAATTCGCACAGAATAGCTATCGTTTTGTTTCATTGAATATTACGCAATAAACACTAAAAAAATTGTAGTAAAAGTATTTTAATCCTTTAGAAAAAACTAATAATATAGATCTATATTTTGCTGTGAGCTAAGCTATCAATTTATCAAAGACACTTGCAAAAATAATAAGAAAAGAGAATGAAAAATTACCAAGAGGAGACTAAAATGAATGGTTATCAATAACTAAAGAAGAAAGTTGTGAACAGAAAAGGTTTCTGAATAAAAACAACGATATTAAAGTTTAAATGGATTTTTAAAAGAAGATTTCGAAAGATAAAATATTGTTGGAGCTTTTGAAGCGAGATTGAAAGAATTAGATTAAGGAAATACGATGCATAGTAATGCGCGTGAAATTTTCTGCTGAAATATTGTTTTTAAGAAAATGTTAGTAGGACCGGTACCATCAAATGTGGGTTGAATAGAAATGCTTGTTGTATGGGTGTTGCATGTTTTACTAATCCATATATATACTAATATATAAAGCTGAAGAGTTTGTTTGTTAGTTTGTTTTAACGCGCTAATCTCAGGAACTACTTACTGGTCCAAATTGAATTTTTTTGTGTCGAA
Organism: Trichoplusia ni; assembly: GCF_003590095.1. Taxonomy (NCBI): domain Eukaryota; kingdom Metazoa; phylum Arthropoda; class Insecta; order Lepidoptera; family Noctuidae; genus Trichoplusia; species Trichoplusia ni. Next base: position 318,240 of record NW_020800318.1, read on the forward strand.
TAGACCATTCATCGAGGGAAGCTTTAGGCTATAAACCATTATGCTGCGACTAATAGGAGCGAAGATACAATGGAAAATGTGACAAATACAGGGCAGGTATAAATCATAACCTCTACTAATCATAATCTTCCACCCACGGGGACGAATCTATAAAGAGTACTCTTTAGTTCTTTCATAAAAACAAAAAAGGCTGTTATGTCAAGTATCACTCTATTTATTCAAAGTACCAGTAACTTCGTCATTCTACCGATATCCATGCCTTATTAAATTAAAAAGTACAATGACTACAACACCTAAACTTAGTGTAAAGTTGCAAAACTATAAACCCCTATTAAGACCGTTCTTTATTACAGCACTAGCTGTTGCCCGCGACTTCGTCCGCGTGGTTAGAAGATATAAGTTATAATTTATACCTGCCTTCTATCTATCTATCTGCCTTTTATCTATCTTGTAGGATTCAGTCAGCGTTTGCAATGTAAGCGCAAAAAATGTGTTTTTTTACGACCTCACATTAGAAACCTCAAAAATTGTAGCCTATGTGTTATTCTGATGTATAAACTATATTTTGGTAAAGTTTCATTCAAATCCATTCAGTAGTTACGTGAAAGAGTAACAAACATCTATACATCCATACTTTCTTAGTATATACTTAGATACGTGTCTACTGAGACAGTGTGACACAAACAACGACAAAGCAACAAGTTTCTTATATAAGAAGCTACTGGATAGAGTAAATATTTATCAGGAAACATAATACACATCTTTTGTTGCGATGTTTTACTTTGTAGCTGGAAAAGGAATGTTACTGTTTTATTTGAGATACGTACTCCTATATTCTTTATTAAAAACGTTCATATCGTTTTTAACACCGATATTCTGAAATAGGTAGTCTTCTTGGAACAAATCTGACTCTACGGGAGGCAGAAAAAATAATTCAAATTTTAAACACTAATTGTGTAAGCACTTATGTGGATGAAAATAATAATATATTCGTTGAATACAACAACATGGTCACTTAAAATAATTATACCTACATTTAGAGGACAGAAACGTGACAGCGTATATCAAGCTACACGGAAACAGATTCCTCATCTAGAACTGCAATAACACTACTTTAGGGATAGGCCTAGAACTTGCAGCGGTACTGTCCGAAAGGGTTACCGTGGCCCCGGTACACGAAGGGCGAAGGAAGGAACATGGGTGGGTTTTAGTCAGTAGGAGTCTGACACAAAGTTCCGATCAACCCAAAGCAGAAGTAATTTCATGATTTCCCATCCATAAAGGTCTACGACTTAACACTCAACAACAAATATTAGGTACACCTAATGAGCTGTCATCACTTATAAAACATTATCCACACAAACTTTTTGGTCTTATTAGTGTGTTGTGCTAGACATTGAACATTCGCCCACCAAACGGCAAACAGTAATATTATTATACTTGCGTGAGGTCGACTAAAATGTCACTTTTATGAGACAGTGCTAATATATTCGTGGTTTTTGGTACAAGTGTTCCAAGATTTCGCAGTTAATTTAAGGTTGGTGGTTTGGTCACACGAAACTTGACATGGTTAATGCAATTAAGCGCTTGCTTTGATTGTTATTTTTATCTGATATTTTAAAGTTATTTTCATTTAGCCCTTTTTTGAATTCTCATTGCACTATGTAAGTATCTACACTAGTTACACTTACTTATTTTAACTATTGCTTGGACAGTGTTGTCGTAATTAAAAAAAATAGTTTAATCAATATCCATTTCAAAAAACATATATAATAAATTAAATGAGGTAACATGACAAAACAGTTATCAATAAAAAAAAAACTTCAGGTTTACAGAATTGTGTAAAATATTAACACAGAAACCTATTATAATATCTGAATTACCAAAAATACACCAATCGTTCGAAACGATGAGAGAAAAAACTAACCCTCAAAGGTTGTATCATTATTCATTATTCTCTCCACACATTCGTTAGGAAATTGAGACAGACCCGCAGACAGTCCGACATACATATTATATAATAATATCTCAGTATCAATCGGTTACCGGAAATATGGTACATGACGTGGCCCCGGCGACAAAATGACAGACATTTACTTCCTTCGAGCCTCCAAACAAAGTGAATTCAACGATCGAAATATGAACAAAAAGTTACTAGCTTTTGCTCCTGACTCTGTCCGAATAATAATAAATCGAAGTATTATGCAAGTAGTTTGTCTTCTGCCGTATCTAAAAATTCAGTTGTCGTATTTAGAAATGAATCTAAAACAGTGACAAAACAACAAATAATAATGATGATTCAAGAACTTAAAAGCGGGATGGAAGGGGTCCAGTCGGTAGATTCTCCAAAGTAAGAGTTTACTAAACAATTGAAAGTAGTATTTACCTAGTTAACGTTGTATTTATATTCATTGAACTATTGACTTAATCTTTCTGTACTAACTTGTTAAACAGCCCTAAACCTCTTCAATTCCTTTACATTCAATTCAAACTTAGTATTTCACAACTAATATTTAACATTTAACTTAAGCATAAATTCGCGTTTCTCGCATTTCAAGTACATATAACAAAGAGAAAACATTTAAGTTAATTTAACAAGAATATCGTATAAAGCGGCATATTACATGCCCTATTATGATTGCGTGGGCATTCAGCTTATTTCGCTTGTTTGAGGTCAAAGGAACAACCCCAAGGGAATGTTTTCGACGAACCACGGACGGGAGCTACATAATGTTTTTATTAAGCTTCGGGCAATTTATGAAGGCCGTGTTTGAGATAATTCTGTGAGCGATGCCGGTTTGATTTTTATTTGATTGTTTAATATCATTTGAAATAGCTGAAGATGTTAAATTTGGAGAATAAACACACCGAGAATGATTTACCACTTTAGAAGCATCAATTGCGGTCTGAAGTGATGGTTTCGCGACGAAGGCATTCGCTGGTGACGTCATCAAATGCTGCATTACGCAAGCAGAATTTACACTCAGACTCGCTCGTTTTATATCAACATTTGCTGAGCTGATTATAGCACAAGATATTCAGGAAGAAACTCTGAATCCTCAAGTTGAGGATACATTCTAATATACAAATGAAATCCATGTTAATAATATAACGGGTTGTTGTTAAAACTTAGAGCCCCAGAGACTTGGTCAGAGCAACAAGAATAACAAGAGAGACTAACAAAGATCTAAAAAAAATAACGAATTCGTCGAGAGACGGACTTGTTGAATATCTTTTATATTTTTGAAGATGTTAGTTTAATTCTCATTAATACAAATGCCTTGATATTTTTCTTTAAAGGTCATAATAACAAATTTTGATTTTTGAAAGTCATATTTTGAAACCTCTGTTTTAGTTAAGGCTAGATTACGATAAAGCAAGACACTTTCGTAACAATATCAATATAAATATTGATTTCCACCCATTATTTTTGAATAAACATACAAATAATGTACTAATATAACATCTTATAAAAGTCCTATTGATAGCACAAGCATTTTCCCATAAAGTAAGGATTCATACACGTAATCGCACTCGCTATCCCGTAACAATCCCTAACGTTACACCTACCAATACATTATTTTCTGGACTTGTAGATACCTATGCTAGGTTCACAAATACAATTACAATTGACTCTGAAGCCGACATTAGGAATTCCAAAAGCGAATTCCCAGAGTTTCATCTGTCCGCTTGTCTAAGTACAGGTGTCCGAAGTCCGATTGTCTAAGATCCGATCGCCTCTTCAGGGACCGAAATGTTAGACTGCTTGTATCCTGAGACATGGATGCAAGATTACTGATTCGCATTACTATTGTCTAGCCCTTGTAGTGTCTCACGAAATCAAAAACCATTTAATTGATGAGGATAATGAATTTTGAAGGAAAGAGGGATAAAAAGAGTCACAATTGCTGGACGATTTTTTCTGTTAATATTAACTTCACGTCACGTCACTGCAGCGGTATTTAGGACGTCCTGGTTTACTACTAGTATTTAACAATCAACATATAAATCTATTTAAATTATGGAATATTTATTCACAAGGCCTATTATTAACATTCTTGTCAATATTTCTCGGCTTGTATACCCTGCAATCGCTTAAATCAATTAATGCAATATTAACGTTCAAAGATCAATAATTGTGAAATTAGAGAGGTCATTTAGCGTAGGCACAAAAGAGGACGAGCCTAAGGTCATTCTTTGGTAAGATGGTAAGGTCGTAGGCATTAAGATGGTCAGTGACCAACTTGCCAGTTACCACAGGCTGTCGCAACATAATGATAATGAATGTATCATTAATTGTTCATCTAAAGCCTCTATTACATGTCGAGAGAAGATTATAATTATTCCAAGAATATTATAAGAAATTGGTTTGAAGGGAATTGTAAATATCGAAACTGCGGGAACGATTACGTGTTGGCAGTATTAATGGAAAACATAACCTAGCGTTTTACTACGATAAACCTTTATTCTATCAATTCAAAATTCAATTCCTCTTTTCCAAAACTACTAACTCCATGAGGACCAATCGAATGCTCCACATTACGTAAGCCAGGAAGCATAATTCACTCAAATTGGAGCAGTCCAATTCAAATTAGGTTTCTATCGGAAAGCAATTCAACTGACCAGCAAGGTCGTGGGTACTTCAATGATGACGTAACGAACCTGCCCACGGTCGAAACGAGTATTGTGACGTCAGAGCCGGGGGCGGGCGGACTAGTCGCCACAATGTGTACTCGTATAACAAAAAGGTACGGTAGTTTTACTCATTTTATTGAGGAATAAAACAAACAAACATTTTGTACACAAGGTTTACAACGTGGGTCAGAAGAAATGAAAATGTCATAAAACGTCTACCTTTTCAGGACCTCTTTCGTGTTGAATATTCCTCGCATACCTGATTATTATTACATTCGATTGTGAATATAAATAAAGAGAGATGAAAGACAGTAGATTGATGATAAACTAGCGGTAATATGTCCCTCGGCATACTTTCCATCTCATAAATATGTTACAGATGGTGCCTTCAATGTGTACGAAGGTAACGGGTGAATAGGGAAATTACTTTTATTGTTGCGTTTGACTGAACAGCTAGATAGTAATGGATTTTTACGTTTTTGTTTTATGGTAAATCTTTCAGAGTTTATCAGGCGATAATTAATGTATGTTTTGAAGTTTTTTTTGGTCTGCTATAGTATTTTCTTAGATGGCAAGAAGGGTTTTAGCCCTGTTTTAACAAAAGAACCAACTGGTAATTAGAACTTTGATATACAACGGCATTCCCCGGTATGATTTTGATTCTTCATCAGACAACTTTAAGGATACCTATTTGCCAGCCTGAGTAGACCTATTACAGTTTTTGATAAACCTTCTGCATGTTTCGATATTCTGGTGATAACATGAAGTTACCAATCTATTAGCTCACAGGTGGGTAGTCGAATTAATTTGATTGCATATACACACCCACGGAAAGGGCTACGGATCGAATAATATTTAAAGTTTAAAGACTTGATTAGGTAAATAGCCTAATGAAGGTTGGGAAAGACTGCAGTATTAATATCAAATACTAATAGGATTTGATAAATCTAGGTTAATGCATAATGTAATAAACCTAGAAGTTACTAGACTACAGGTAGACTCTCACTAGAATAACTTGACTGATTATATCATTAGTAAAGCAAAGAATATTAATAATTCGTTAACTTAATGACACATTCATTAAGGGAGACCACATAACATAGTGATGCAAATTTATTACGTAAAGCGTTCTAAATTATGCACAGATATCGTAAGTAAAAGTATAGTGAACCGAGGACCTAAGAAATATGGCAAATGCCACAAAAAAAATGGATGAATTGTAAGATGATAAAAGGAAGAGCAAATAATGAAATTTAAGGAGTAAATATAAATGGAAATTCTGAATGGTGAAGAGAACAAAACACACATTATTGGAGATTACAAAAATATTTCGCAGATTACGGAAGCATGCAATTTCGATGATATTCCAAGAATTAAGTTTATTATAACATTTCACTGACATCAAACAATCTGAGCACGACTTAATACTCTTTGTGATCAGACACTGTGACGACCCGTATATTCAAATAGAAATAATGGCTATCTACAGTGACATATTACGTGATGTAAGTGTAGTATAATACCATAGTTTCACTTTCACATGCAAATCAAGCCACTGTGTGTACATCAGTGAAAGTGGAGTCAATAATAATAATGCTAAACTGTGTCCCCTGGTGGAATAAGGACTTTAGCTAGATAGGGAACGAAGCACTAAGCATCCTCAGTTCATAAGAACGTCATCAAGTAAGATTTCTAGAAAAAATAGTTCTATAACATTTTTCACCACTGTTAGGGATGCAGTCAAGCAACAGCAGCAATGGCCCAAATTCAAAAATCAAGAAGTTTCTATTTCAAGTATGCTTTATTCCAGCAATTTCAAAGTTTAATCTTAATTGAACGGCTGCAAAATCTTATGGAGAGGCTTGCATTACCCAATATGAATGTCTTGTTGCTAGATTAGTATCTAGTTCCTTCCCTGCAAGAACAAGTACCGTTCAGTAAGCTCGCTTATTTGTAGGTTAGTCGTCTTCGAAATTTTAAAATTATCCGTAACCAATTATTAATTGTTGAATTTTAGAAAGTGCAGGCCTAAATTGTTTGGGTTATTTTGCAGCTGTATCAATCATAGTGTGGCATGGGTTGCGTATTAACATGCAATCAGTTTTTTACTATGAGTTGATGGATTGTAGGTGCTCATTCGCGTAATATATTACTTACTCTTTCTGGGTTGCAAAGATGGATTCGTTGAACGAGATTGTTCTTATGATGGTAAGATTGAATTAATTTAAGATGACATGACTTGAGAAGGTTAGTTATAACATCCATGTATCTTAATATAATATAACACAACGCCATCTAGTCTTAAACTAAGAAAAGCTTGTACGTTATTGCATGAGTACTAGACAACTGTTCAATAAACTGATATATTTCTAAATACATTCGTATTATACATATCCAATTAACATTTGTGCATTTGTCCTTCATCTTAGATCGATGATAAAAAGGTTGACAAGTTAGGAGCCATAAGGAGAAAAACGGATGTTTCCCTATTACAATAATGATATTTCTAACATACTAACAACTATCTTGTTCAACAATTTTCGTAAAAGACAATGAAATTGATATATTGTTTTATTTCTTATGTACAAACCTACACATTTATCTTTCCCCTAGGGTAAAACGAAACGAAAACATACCTTCTACCTTACTAAACACCTACACATGGATCCTTACTTATACATACAAGCTTTAGCCCGGGGCTGCTCACGTAGATATCTACGACGGGGTAAAAATGGCTTACGACCTTGCTACTTGAGATCCAAACTAACCACATAGGAAAATTCATGAAATTCAGCTCTAATAAGAAAAACCCAGTTATAGTCACATTTAAAATTATAATTTGAACGTATTACAGATAACATAAAACAATTTATTTATAACTTAATGCAAACGATGATACTAATAAACAATGCGTGCTTCAATGCATTATCTTCCCATGCAATAATGAGTCAGCTGAGGAAAACAACTCATCTGTACCTATGTACAGTCATGAACTAAAATCCTTTTTACTATGTAGACTGGCTTACCCATAGTTTCATATGCTTGGATGCCGGTTATAGAGGTGCAAGTTGTCCGCACCAATATTTTCAAAATCAAAATGGATAAATATTCTGGCACATATGAAAAACATAGCGATGATTGTTCTTGTGAATATTTATTGACAATATAACTACTAATGCATTTGATGGTATGTCTTTTGGTCTTTTGTTTTTAAATTCGTTATTGTATATCAACTTTTGCACTGACTGTACCGACGGGTAATTATTTTATCTATGACCTTTATACTTCGTCATAACAATGCTAAAGTGTTTCTTAATTAATTACTTCGATCAGAATGAAGTCAACTGGTACGAGTTTGCATGTTGTTTTCTGCTTTATTTTAAACTAAGAGTTTTGTATAAAATATTATAGTTTTTAGTATCAATCTAAAAGCGTTATAGTAACGTAACCTTTAGTATACAATTTTGAAAATGAAATATCCATTTACCAAAATAAAAAAAATATCCTATCAAATGAATTCAACTTATTGAAAAACTAAAACGTATATTTTACCACCCACTTTCCTCCAAAAATAAACTCAAAAACCCTTTCAATCCATCAAAATGACCAACGAAAGTTATAAATCAAATTTTATATTCGTAAATAGATATTCGAGTTACGCGACGTGTATAGTCGGTCACGTCAACGTCTCCTTTATAAGGTAGACGTCGACTTGTGCAAAAGGGTCTTTTGAAAAGAATGCGGAGGACCTTCTGGCGTCACTGTCGTCGGAAACCTCCCCGCGAACAATGGGAGTAATAGGCACGCGTGAGCTCGTGGTACAGGGGATGAGAGATAGCGGGGCGGAGGCAGGTAGAGGGTGGTCGAGGAAAAAAACCGTGAGAATTTTTGTCTGTTATTATGTTTTTTTATCGTTGAAAATAGTCCCACTTTGTTTGTAGAACTCTAACAAGTAATTAATTAATATCGATAAATTAATTAACTTAGCTATAGAAATAGCATCTCTTTCAACCGCCTATACTTGCGTTCCGTTTTACCGATGCTAAGCAAAATTAATTCTAAAAAGGCTCTTTTGTAACACGCCTCTGAATGATAGTAAACAACATTATATTCAAACCGCGCACTAACCTAATCGATTTAAATAGCATCCCTACGTAACGAAAACAAACGAAGCTAATTAAAGCAGTGTTTCAGCTTAAATATAAGTGTGCAACTTGGACCATAATCATTGTCTGTGGTATGAGAGGTCCCCGACGAACTGTCGAGCTTTTGAAAGGACCTGCAAGACGTAGGCACCCTTTGTTTGCTCGGAAACGGTTCTCATGTACAAAGATTGTATGTGGAGCGTCTATGTACAGTTACGTTTCGGAAATATTTTACTAACCTGACGTCATCTTGTAAGTGTTTCAACTCGCTGAGTTCGAGTTCCCGCCGCAAGTTGGAGACTTCACAGAGAAGCATGTCTCGCTCTGAAGACACCTTCTCGAGTTCCGCCCTTAAGCGGACCACCTCGTTGGTGAGATCCATCGTCGCCATGTTGACGACTATCGATACCCGCTATCGACACAACACATCACTGATCACAATGACACTTGACACTCAGACCAATCACGGTCTCGCATTTTAATTTTCGAACATCACAGAGGTTTACGCACACACTGAAGGGATGGGAATTTTATAACTGTTCACTTCTCGAGCACAAATATGTCGAAGTTTTTCAGTAGCGATGTTTCCAGCTCGCTCAGTCTACATCGTTGGCATCTGAAACAATAAATCATTCCGTTAGGGCTGGGTATGAAAAAGAAAATTGCTCCGTTGGTATGAGAACCCGAAATATTCAGTTCATAAAGTGCGAGTACAATGGCAGACGTATGAAGTTACAACATCTGAAACTATGATAATACAGTGTTATGAATAACAGAAACTGTTCTCTTTATTGGTTGTTTTGAGCAAATAGAGATGTTTTCTTACATAACTTTCTTATATTACGTTCAAGTGGAATGTGGAGGCATGTTTGTAATATTCCTGTTTTACTCTGACCTTAAAATGAGTATTTTTGTCTCCGACGCTTTTATGCTTTGCGGTTTTACAACTGTCCGTACTTACTTTGCGCAATTATGTTGTTATAGAAAATTTATTTTCAAGATAAACTTTCACGTGTTTAAAGTATAGACTTGACAAATGACCTTTGGAAGAAACATGACTCATAAAATGCATGAAAACAGTCCAAATTCCAAAATAAAATGACAAGGTATTGTGTCACGTCTATTAAAGAATTTTGAATAACTATTGAGATAAAACAATGATGATAAAATGACGACGCAACAATATTATTGATACTAAATTTTGATATGAGATATGTTTCATATTGTTATCAAACTCTTAAGTATGAGTCAGGCTTTATTTATATTTTGAATTACTAACAATATTATTTACTGGCTATTTTGAGAATATTTTTCTAAACAAAACACTCATTATAGTTCGTGAAAAACAACGAAACGTCACCATTTATAAATAACTCGGCTCTATACTCGGAGATACGGCAGAAATGCATTAAAATTACTTTTTGAAGAGCAAATTCAATCCCAAAACGAAGTTTAAGGATAATATTTATAAATTGATACACAACCTCGACCAATACCACCTCCTAATTCATGTAAAATAGTACAAAGCTGACGCAATTAGTTCCGCGCATTTAAAGTTAATTTAAAAGACATTAATTAATTGTCTTCACAATGTACTCGTTAAATGTGATTTCATAATTAATCTCCTCCTAACTCGGTTAGCATCGCATTAGTTACATTGCAGGCCGGAAGAATACGTGATGAATGATAATGGGGGAGGGTCCAAGTTTTAAGATGTCTGTTTATTGCTGTTGTGGTGGAGATGCTGGTCCTGTCCAACGCCATCGACTATGTTGTGTGTAAGCGTAGGTAGAGACTATAGTAATATGGTACAACCCTTGATATACTAAAATATGATTTAATGATATTCGTAATGAAGAGATGTAAAGAGATATTTAAAGATTGCAAGTAACGCTTTTTTGTTGGTATCAGCTTGTAATTTCAGCAAGGCTTATTCTTAATCATCATCAACAGCCTATATTCGCCCACTGCTGGACATAGGTCTACCCAATTTCACGCCATCGAGATCTATCTGTGGCTGCTGGCATTCAGCAAATCTTATTCTTAATCACAAATTTCGATTGTAGGAGCATTCTTTTTTTTGTAATTGTAATTTTTACGATTCGAGGACAAACTTACGTGACGATAGTAAATGCTCGGATGATTGACCTTTGTATTTGTAAGAACTATTAGTGTTAATTTATACTTTATATAAATACGACTAACGGTTCCAGGTGTTACTGGGACAACATTTGAAGTTCCGTTAGAAATATCAACTGAGCAGCTCAGTGACTGACAAAGAAGCATAATATTAGTACCAGATGGAAATAGTGATTAAGTCAACTCCTCTACAGGTAGGTATAGTCAACCCCCAAACCCCCAATAGGCATTGAACAACGACAACACAGTTAATGCATAATGTAATAAATAAACGTAGGTATGTATTTCACTTTGAAAGAAGTCTTGAATCTGACAACTTGCACCACAAAATCACTTCGATTCCGGGTGTCACTTGCCTTGAACGGTCTCAGATGAATGAGTCGACGACGCGGCGGCGACTGAGAAATTACTTAATTTTACAATTAAAACCGTTTCAAAGATAAAACGCGTGAACATCACTCGTGACCGATGGAAAGTTTCACTTGATTTTATTTATGGTATACTTCCCCACACTTACTTTCATCAAGGTTTCTGCTACGGAGATCCGAAAGTCGAAAATAATTTCGAATTCTATTAATGTTCAAGAGAATTTGTTATTCGAAACTTGATGAAAATTTTCGACTTAATTTAATGAAAACAATAGAAACTTTCTTAGCCATTAGCTACTGGATATTTAAAAGGATAGATACCGTAATGATAGACCGAAAACAATTACATTTGATACTTCAAAAGTACAGGTTTTAAAATGGTTGCTTCATTATTTTGTGGGAATTTTGTCTCTTTATTCATATTGTTTAAAATGAATAGAGTTCTTTGACGGTTTAGGTTAATTTAGTAATCTTGGTTCAATAACCTGCCGTCGGAACATTCAATTAGTGTTTGAAGCTGGTGACCCAGTTACGTAGGTTGATTAATATAATATTGAACTGAATACAAAAGAGCACACTGCTCCATCATTGTTTCATTACATTCATCTCGCTTACAAATCTGTTGTGTTACGCAAAGCCAAAGCCATCTCCAAATATTCACTTAATTACCGTCATTATTGTTAAACGTTACCGTAGAGGTTATAATAGCTCTTTGCAAACCAAGGGTCATTTAATAGACCTTTAAAATGAGGAAGAACCGTCCCATTTACGGCGCTCTGCAAACAATGGTGACAGCCTCTTTGCAGCCTTTACCGCACTTAAGAGGACATTTTTGTTTATTCTTTGGCCGAATTTTATGCCATCCATCTTAGTATGTCCGTCATAATTCCCGCCCTTATCCTGCTTTATTGGGATATGTTGACAGTGTATCTTATTCCTTTTTTTCATTTAAAGTAAAGCTTATCAATGAAACGTACGATCAATCATATTGTAATGTTCATTAAAAACCTTAAAGAGTAAACCAATCAATGCTTATTCCCTTTTCTTTTTTGGAAACAATCCACTGTTAGTCCAACTTCCAATTAGCAGGGAGATCTATAAAAAATACATTGGAATCGTATTTTCCTTCGGGCTCGGCGTTCAACAAAAAAGCATCAAACAAACTGAGTTGCAGACAAACGTGTTTTAATTAAATGCTCCGGGAGTCGACACTACCGAGGATTTTACAAAGTTAGTTCGTACCTGCAAAGGGAACGAATGTCAAAATGTAAGCTGAAAACAAAATGACACTAGTTTGTTTAAAAGTGAACCCACACAGAGATTTTTTCTTGAATTCGATTCGCGAGGCTCGGAAGTTACTTTGTGTTGCTGGTTTCATATTTTCTAAGACAAAAACAGAGCCCAAATTTGATATTTTTTTATGGAACCAAGACAGCTATTTCAGGTTAAATAAAAAGGAATTAATTAAATCTGTACATGCAGTCCAAGTTCTGAGGAAATGTACATGGAAAAAAGCGACATATTAGTATTAGAACCTCCTCCTTCTATAAGTCGATTGAAAAGAGAACGCGTGCAGAGCTTGTACACGCGTTTCATAAAATTATCACTTCCTAACACAGATATTTGGACTCATCAAAAGCCTTGATAAGTTAAGCAATCGTCTGTTACCAATTTAAACTTGAATATCTTTTGACACATATTAATATCTTACACCAATATTTAGAAATAAAATCTTCGAATCATATCACCGCTAACCAAGTAACAAAATTTTGCACAAAGTGAAGGGAACAGGACACTTTTTGTCCAAACCGGATGGGTAGTTCCTTTGGGATATCAAATGAAATAAGGTTTCATCTCAAATCAAACACGACTAGGCAATGACGCCGAGTTTATATAAGTGACTGATTGAGTCCCTATTCCCTGGGCTGGATCTTTTTTGTTACCAATATAGTACACGATTAGAATATACTAGGTCAGGGTATTCTGGTAGCTGATCAAAGAATTGAACATCTTATACTGTTTGGCATCTCATTGTTTGGAGCAGACGGATGAAGAATACCAGCCTGTAAATGTCCCACTGCTGAGCAAAATTTTTTTCTCTGTATATTATTAAACATTGATCACTGCGGTTTGTTAATGTTAATACTTAGAGTCCAAGTTTCTTCAAGATAATTTTAAGCTGCTTTTCAGATAACTAGGAAGGTATCGACAAGTGGCATGTGGGTAATATATGTCAGTTTATATTACTTTTAGAATTTGCTTTACTGATTCCTTATTAAAATCAATTCACCATTATCCACAGACCAACAGCATTCGCGAAATCTATAAATGTAGACAAACTAGAATGTTATTTGTTCCAGCAATCATGAATTATAACACAAAACAGACAATATCCTAATAAACTGAACTGAGGCCCCTCCAAATAATAAATCTCCGTCAGAGAGGAAGCCACAACCAAATTTGAGCGTTAACCTGATAAATACAGGGGCTAATTCACTTAACCATGTTTCCCACACCGCTCGCTAATGAAATTATCCTCTTACAAACTGCAACTGTAATCATATTTAGGAAGACAGGAGTGAAACATAAGGAATAACAAGAAAATGGTGCAATGCAGCATAATATTTAGAGTTGGACAGTATCCACAGAATTTATTTGAGAAATGTTAGACAAATACTGCTTTGTATGTTGCATTGCACTTCAGCTTAAGTGTTTCGGAGTTGAGAATATTTTATCATACAAAATAAAATACGTGGCATTTAGAGGTAATCCTAGTCATATTCCGCATTGGTTAAATTTTATTCAGTAAAAAGGACATGAATGATGAAATATGTTATAAGGTCATAAAAATAAACTCAATACACCGCTATTAAAGTTAACAACACAATACAATTTTAAATCGAGAACGACTAACGCCATCTATGAATAATCTACAGCAACGCTCGACGCGCGCGCATCAGCTGATAAATCCAGCAAACTTATTAATCAGACCAACAGATGCCGCTAGTAGTACTCGCTTAAACAACTGTCAAACAAAGATTTATTCGCCCCGTGGGAAGCGGGTTTAAACTGTAAAGTGAGTTATTTGAATGTGATACGACAGTTATTGGGATTTATTTGTTTATAGCATGATATATATCTACTTAGAGAACCACTTGCAGTATAGGTCAATAAGGTTTGGAAACAATACAATGTTTTTATTTGTTTTAGTTAAAAAGTTTATCTTCACGAATTTTGTTTCTTTCTCTCTCAATCTTATCTCTAAAATTATTTCCCAATGCGATATTTTAATCGGAAACAGATCACCTAATTTGAATAATCCAATCGTCTTTATCACTAACGTCATCATCAAAAATATTTCCAATATCAACTTATGTATCTTTACAATCAGTACTGTTTACCACTTTTTGTTTACAAGTTCACGACTACTGACCCCTGGGAATGCCTCTCGAGAATGACCGGGTGAACCCTTCATCCGAATAAGCCGGTTTTACGTTCCCCAACAAACAAGTAAAAAGGTCTGTCTGACGATACATGCATATGATACACTATTAAGAACTATTAAGTTCGTCTAATCTTATTTAACACTATTGATGATATGCAAATGCATTCTGATTGAATTGAATAATAGATGGTGCAACTTCGTGGAGATTGATTCAGGCAATGCTAATTAAATAGGTGATTTCTTGGTAGCAGAGTGAAGTTTGGAATTTACGTTTGGTTTATTAATAGTCTAACTTTCTATTGGGATTTCTCGTGTTAGATTTATTGAGTGTTTTGTCAAACTGTCAATAATATATTTTGCTTATTGTTTTACTCTAGGAAATGTACTGATGTGTTTAATATTTTATCAATAGCCCGCGACAAAAGAACAGCATCGCCATTGAAAACGTCAAAAATGCAATTCAATATACACACACTATATGTAACTTTTCTATGCACACTCCGAATATCGGTCGACCGCGAACACAAAAACTCTAGTTCGACAAAATCGAATTCAGAAAAAGCAAACCTACCCGCAAAACTAAACGAAACCGGGCGAGCTGCGGCCAAAACTAATCTAGGCTAGGCAAACAAAAATTCTGCACAGCCATGATCCAGTAGCGGCGTAAGGCTAAAAATATCAAAATGGCTGACACGACCTTCTCGATCGAGAACCAATTAAAAAGTTTCATTTACCTGGTGGAAAAGTGAAATTGGGTGACACCCCACTTCCCCCCATCTCCCCGTTTGTAAGGTAAACAGTTTTAAACTATGTGGAATTCTGTACCGTACGAGAAACATGGGTTTTATAGTTCCGGGTAAAAGTATCTGATGATAGTTTTATTGGAATCTAGTCTAGCGATTACGTTTCGTTGGACTGGTATGTGTTTCGTTTTTTATGGAGTTTCATTCCTTTTAAGGATGTACCGTTCCCAATTAAAGTCAGTAAGTTGTTATTAATATAGAAGCTAGTTTCACTTGACTTTTTTTACTTTACACTCATTATATCATCATTAATGGGATTTCGTTAACATTTCCGGATTAATTCATATGCTACTGAAATTGCCATTTAATTGGTCAACATTGTATGAAGCATATTTACGAATAATGATAAGGTTTTAAAACCCGTAAAGTTGTAAGCTTCATAAAGAATTTGATCCAAAGTTAGGCCCAATATTAATTACTGGCCACGTGATTGGTCTTACAATATTCAGGCGCTTAGCCGTGAATACTTAATTTTTATTACTACTAACACCAGTAATTGAGTTAGAAACTAGACATAAAACTCTTGTGGCCATTTTCTTTCTTATTTCGATAGGCTTTTTGGAGAACGTGTGTAGAGGAAGTTTTATTTTTTGTCATTTTTGTCTCGACGACTTTGGCTCACACAAACAAGCCATTTTAATTTGACTTGTTGCTGTGATGTTTTTTTAAAACGCAGTTTTATCTATGATGTTTTTTTAAGTGTTGTGTTTTCATACTTTCGTAGAGCCTATTGTTTACAAAAAGTTTGTCTCGAAAGAGATGAGGCACTTCTGAATTGATAGACATAAGTCAATTATTCATATTAATACGTATCTATATATTGAGTGATAGTTTACAAGTACAGTAGAATATATATACAAAAGCTTGATGTTTATGTCAAGTATGGATGAAACTATAAATATTTCTCCCACACGTTAGAATATTCCTGACCTATGTTACATTGCTTAAAGAACTGGTCATGCGTGCACTGTTGACTTCTATGGCCTGATAACATCTATAAAAGATGATTAAAGCTGCATCCGTTTCAGGTGGTTGACAAGCTATAATAAAATCGTTGTCTAAGCTAAGACACCATAATTATGTAAAATCACATTTTACAAGGACTTAGAAGATTTTACGCAGAGCAATAAGTTAAAGATGTTGGGCAAAAATAATAGTTGTGGAGGTCTAACAGGCAGTTGTTCTAATGCGGTTTTCGGCTGAATCATGCGAAAAATAATGGCAAAAATCATCATATTATCATTATCATGTTGTGGTCTCCTATTCTTGAAGCATTACACATAACTTATACTTATTGTGATGACGTTTAACTTTATTGAGTGGACGCAGCCTTTTTCGCCTCCCAAAAATAAGTCATCAACATGCTATATTAGCAAGCAAAGTATCTCACTCAAAAATTACCCAACCGATACAAACATTGTAATAAATAAACACACAAATTAAAACCACGTTCGTTCGTGACGAATAACAGCCTCAATATAAATTATCTGCGAAAACAGGTCAAGAATAATTACGAAATTATTTATTTATTCAGTAACAAAAACATGATACATATTAAGTGAAACGAAAGTAAGTGGATCGCGAATATTACGTGTTATAATGATAATCCTTGGCGAATTGTATTGTGAGTACTGTGACAGTAATTGATTGAGACCTGGGTATTGTATTTGTGTGTTTAGGTATTAATATAGGTTGTTTTTGAGCGTTATTTAAAGGAATTTTATTTCTATTGTATCGAGGTAAAATGTATGACTGTATATGAGATAATTTTTAATGTGATTTTTTAAAGATTTATTGAACTGATGTTCTGCTATACCTATGGCGTAAATAAAAAGCAAATAACGTTTAGATTTAACATGTGTTGGTCTGTACTCCAAACTTATTACAATGTTATTTTAACTATGAACTGAGTCTATCTAAAATATATTTTATCTTTTATTGATTTACAAAATCGTACTTATAGAAAGATAATGATGTCCAGCTCAGCGCTTCAAACGAAAGAGTCAAAATTACGCTCAAATATTCACCATAGACATACACACTTCCTTAATGAATCGGCACACATAAAGCATGTCATAATCAAATTAATGCTTACGTCACTTCAACACGGATTCAATTGAAACGTCAGTTGCGCACGCGATGTTTTTTTGTTTCGAAAATACTCGTGCACAATACCGAGTTCAAGGCTTCTGCGTATCAATTGACATGCCCTTATTATAAAAACAATGAGATTTTATTGTCCAGAACGAATGATACGTTCATTGTTTTTCGTACTAAGATATTAAGGTGTTGTTACAAGTTTTAATTATGAATATCTCCGAGTTTTAATTTGTGTCTTGGCTTGGTTTAAAAATATATGGTCGAATTGAGAAGCCTAATCCATTTGAAGTCTAACAGACTTTCTGGGTCTTAAAAACATCGATTAATTTCATGTACACATATTATTAAGTGCATTTCTTTTATTCCATATTAGTCACACACCTAACTAGAAACTAAAAATTTATTATCCAACAGCCTTTGCACATAAAATACCATATAAATACAATTCACTAACTGAAGCTTTCATCATCAATTCTCCTTTGTAAAATTAAAACTAATCAAAATTGTTACTTCCAGGACGATTCCTTTTACTTACAAAACCCATGGTACTCCTAGCCGGCGTCTGGATACTTTTACTCGCATACCTAATACAGCGACACAGCAGTTTTCACTCGCCACGACCGGCATACCAAGATGTCTGTGATTTACAATCGGTGGATACAGTACAGCTATTTGTAAGGGCTAGTTGTTTTTATTGCTATTTAATTGCTTTCGTTTGTTGGTTTATGGGAGTTTGATTGTGATGGTTTTGTTTGATTTATAGAATTTGGGAAGTGCGGTCTGCGATATTAATTCTAGGCAAAGATTAAAGTAATTCTGGGGACTAAGTCTGTCGTATTGTCACAGTGTATTTCTAAATTTCTTCAATTATTATTCTGAGACGACGAAAGATTCCTTATAAATCTTAAATCACCAAACGGCAGTGTTCAAGTGTGGTCATCAATGCTCAATCCGTCAGTATGTGTTTGTGAAAAGTGGCCTTCTCCAAATAATGGGACATTTACAGGCTGTTATTTAACCCGAAAAGAACGTAATATATTACCAACAAAACAAAAACACTATCAATGTTATTCTTCATAGTACCGATTGCACCTACGCACAACCCTTTACTTTTCCCTTCAGGCATAAAGCCCAGATTACAATAAAGTACCCCGGAACCACGTGCGTCGGATTAGCCCTACCAACAATACTCAATCATTTTAAATTCAGGTACGTCATCGATGATTAATCACATCATCGTAAATGGTGATACACAGGACCCTACGGACCTCAACAATAGAGTTTATTGTCATTAAGGCAATCGGTATGCCTCAGACGTGCCGGGATTGTGACTGGGATGTTAAAGAGGCTTTGTTATATTATGTATGTACTTTCGGTATATTATTGATTGAATTGTAGAAGACGATAAGTGTATTATTATTGTCCAGTTGAGTATTGTAGTCCGTTAGTTTGTACTGCAATTTTGCAAAGCAATGAGTCATGAGTATGATTAAAATTTTACCGTAGGTAGTGGAGATAAATGATGAAGATACTTTTTATAAATACATCGAAATTTATAATTTGTTGCATACATTTTCTTTGTCTTTACGGACTTTAACACTCAATCCTAATATCAATTATTTTCTTTACACAATTGTTACCCATTTCGCAGATGCAGATATAAAACACATCTAAAGTGTAAACAAATGATTTTCGCCCACTGCAAGTAAAATTCATTTCTCACTGTGACGTCAGGATGAAACAGAAGAGATGACATTTAAAAATAAATATAAATTTCGCATGTATTCCTCTAGGTACGAAATCCGACTAGAAGGACAAATTTCTGCTCGGTAGACAGTGACAAACGATAAAACTGCAGATACGTTTTCATATCACGGATTACCCCAGGAAAACGATATTATATTCCCGCTTCCTACACCTAAAAATTTTACCAGGTGAGAATATTATCAAGAAGTTATATACTTTTAGCTACGTTACCTACTTTCCAAAATTATATGCACTCGTAAATCCTTATTAAAGCCAACATGAAATTCAAAGCGAGGTAAATGCATGCTGCGGTGGCACTATTCGCTGTTGCTTCCAAAAGTTTTTAATTTAAGGTCTTCTAGAATTTTACTTAATGAGACTGTTAAAAATTTTCATATCTGGAAATGGAAAAATGTGGTTCGGAGACGATCTTATTATTCATTTCAGAAGATAGATTTACTATCCTTTCGTCATTTTAATAACAGGCTTCGTTTTGTCCCAAATCAGTGGACGAAATTCAAAAAGCTTAGAAGACAAAGAAATATTTTATGTAATAAGATTACTCCGTTACATCAGACGTGGTAACAACCTTGGTTTCGTACATGCGACCATAATCATAGCAATATACCCAATATCTTAGGATCTTGAGCCATTTAGAACCTCAGGATTAAAGTACTCGTCACGTCAAAATGGGCTACGATGTCATCACCATCCAAACAACCATACTTACTTCGGATAGCAAAAGAAACTTTTAAAGCTTGATAAGCTCTTAACAAGGCACATTCGTACAGTCCCCAATTCTTTTCTATTATCATAGATAACACGGTTCCTCGCTAGGACCTCATAAATAAGGATTTCGGAGGAGTCCGAAACTGAATGGGCGGAAAACGACGGGCTTATTATACGGATGTTGGTCGCACCTCACTAGTTCTTATCATGGTGATAGAAAAGGACAAAATCCTGTTGTAGTCTTTGTGTGAATGAACTGACAAATAGGGCAATGATTTTCAATTCTACTGACTTGCTGTGCGTTGCATAAGTCCGTAATGTTTTCCATCGTTTTTTATTTTCTAGATCAGTCATATTATTAACTTGTCAGGAGAATCAATCAAAGGTCCAGTGAAATTTTGAATGTACCATCAGGTAATTAGGAAGAACGCTCTAGTCGATAAATATCTTCATTATGGTTACAGATGCATTAAGATTGCCGATAAATTAAATCAAATCTTTTGCTATCATATTTTGCCTACCATAAATCATAAGTTTCAAAGTCATGACAAAATAACATCAAATTAAGTTAACTATAACGCCAATCCTATCCTACAAAGTAGATTGATTCAGAACTGTTTTGGTCCAATCGAATTATCATTTAATAATAAAAGTTGCAAACTCTCTCAATTAGTAATCTCAGCTGCACCATTTTTAATTTGTTATTTTTCATGATCTGATCAGTAACAAAGTGCTTTTAAACTAGTTAACGTTGCACAAGATGGATTCCTTCAATTCAATTTTTCTCACAACATTCCCTTTTACTTTTTATCAATACCATCTTGGAGTATTCACAAAATCACAATAGTACTTTGCCTGCGTTGAGATGCAAACTGCACCTTACTCACTTACACCATTGGCTCAGCGACCTAAAATGTGTCTTGGCCTCAGTGGCTCTGAAACGAAAGAGCGCCACTTTACCTGATCTTCTCGTACATAAAAATCAATACAAAGAACCGCAATCACCACAAAAAAAAAATTAACTTCTCAACTCAAAAAGACAAAGAAGGATGCAAATAAGGAGTAATGAATAGACAGACCTTCATGCAAGGTTAAGCACATCTCTCACACACTGAACCACCATTCAGCACTCTTACCATGTAATAAGTATCCCGGGTGAGTCGACTTTTACGACTGGCGCAGTACGATGAGAAGCTAATGCGATTTATGTCTTGTTTTACTGCCGTGTCAGCAATGAAGCTTATACAAACACACTTGCAAGCTCTTGCAGGATAAATATAACATCTTGGAGAAGTCATTGACAGCTTTCTTTAATCTTAATTCATGATTTAGTAATTGATCTTTTGACTTCGCTGGTGTCCGATTAAAACGTTAACAGATTAATTCATTTTTAAAGATATTTGTGTGCAGTGAAACTAATTTGATATTTAATTATTGATATTTAACTATTTGATATTAACTAATGTAATTAAAAAAATATTTTTTTAATTACATAATATTGCATAACTGACATAAATTATTTCATTTAAAATTTTAAGTTTCATTGAACTAATAAAATAAATAATTTGACAAAAATATTTAACTGAACTAACATAAGAAGACAGAAAAATGTTCATTTAGGGTAACAAAAATGTATGAAGATATATGAAAACAATATCGAGGTTCTATACGAAGAGTATCTTTTGCCCAGCAGTGGGAACAAGCTGTAATTATTGATATGTAGCTAACATAATTTAAAACTTGTTACTGCGCAAGTATGTTATGAAAACATTGACGCACTTAGTTATAGAAATGGGATGAGGAAAAACTCTGTTAGGGAGAAAATCTTAAAGAGGGCAGGTGTGCGCCTAGCAGTGGAACAATGTCATTATGGCAGGCATTATAATAAAAATATACAGTCTAGTGAGAGTGTACCAGATGTTCAAGAACTGTTGGCGTAATACGGAATGATTATGAGGACTATTATGTGGCACTTATGCTATGTGAAGTAGTCGTACATGCAGTAGCAAGCAAAAGAATATTTTGTTAGGAACGAGTAGAATTTTTATCAAATGTATTTGTAATTATTATTTACGAATTCATTAATAAAATTAATAGATTTAAAAAGTCTAAAATCCCAGGTTTTAAAAATTTAAGCCGTTTTTATAGTTGTAAATTGTATTGCTATTGAGTTTGAAGCTACCCTGAAAATTCCATCTTGCTATCTCATCGAGAAATTCCTCAAAATTGAATGGAAAGAATCCAACCGAAACGAGAAACAAACAAGAAAAGTGAGCGCGTAGAAAGATGGGAATAAGATGGACCCTTAGGTTAAACACATTGTGAATTTCAAAAATATTTAGACATCATTGAAAGTTAGACCATGGTACGTACAATCTAATTCCTTAAGTCCATAGGCCGGTAAAGCATTCAAACCTGTAGCTCACTGGAAACATAATAACAAAAATTCAAAAATTCTCATAAATACATTACGAAACCTATCCTAAAACAATGCAGTGTAAACAAAATACAAATCTAATTTGTGGAACAAAACAAAATCTATCTGTATTTTAGACTATTCCACCATTCTTTTAATAGTCATTATGTATGCCTCTAGCTCAATTGTTCGCACGTCTAGAATACGCCCTAATAGTACTAAAGTTGTAAAAGCAAACAAACAAATCTTCATAATGGGATGGCTCATTACAATTGTATTTGTTTCCCGCGAAAGTAATGTCAAACAACTCGAACAATAATATAGCAGAGTTTTTAGGTAATGAGACAAGCCGACAAAACTTTTACAGCGATAGATAATTCAAAAATGTTACGTGGTAGAAGGCGGGTTTTAGAAAAAACAGTTAAACCTTATCTCGATCTCAATTTTTTATTGTTGTAACTGGAAGAAATAGATAATCTTCGAAACATTAAACTGTCGAGTCATCACAGCTAAACAGCAATAAATTGTAGTGCTGCGTTTTTACTCTTTGGATACCCTTAAAAGTACCCTTAAAAGTAGACGTGTATACCTCCTGTTTTAATTGCTCGAGCGAACTTCGAGTTGATTTCTTTGTAAAATGTCCAAGGTCTATTTTCGCCATTGCCACTTTCCACCTCAAAGAACACTTTTGGGCCAATCCTGCTGATTTAGAGAAATTGTAACATCAAGTCATCACTCGATTATGCTATGTAATAAATAGCATGATACAAATAATCATTTCGGCAAAAAACAATAATTGTACCCCTTTAGATATTACTGTGCAGATACGAAGTGTTTCCATTTTCACGACTCAGCACCAGGAAGGTTATAAAAACAACGAAAACGCCTATTTAAGTCTGATATGAAACATAAACAAGACCGCGTACCTTAAATTACGATCTTGTTTTTTCACCGACAGACGTGAACAGACTTTGTTATCAAATTATTAAACTACGTTTTACTCTTCGTTTTATTTTGGGCTTATATAAACTGCGTAGGATCGACTGAGAAGTAGATGATTGAATATTGGTGGTGATTTATGGATGAAGTACCTTATCTATCAAGGTGATATGGGATTATCTATCTGGTGGAATGGGATTATAGAATAGTGTAATTTTGGTCCCGGCAAGTGTGAATACATAGAACATTAGTGTAAAACTATACAACAGGTAAAACAAATTCTACGCGAGGTCATAATAAGGTATTCGTGCTGCTTAATTAGCAGAGTCATATACGCTGGGGTAGTTAAAGTTAAGATATCAATTCACACTTAATATAAACGACCCAACTTTTCTTCAGATGACATTTTATGGCGATAAATAGCAGAAAAACTCAAAAAACCGTATAGAAAAAAAAATCTAGTACATGAAAAGTCTTCTCTTTCTAGGGTAATTTCCCCATTTAGCCTGAGGTTCATCATCAAAGTCGAATTTAAAAAGGATGAAGATGATCCATTTCAGATGCGACCATCTGGAAGTCTTTGACAACTAGATAGGATCGCATATCAACCTGTACCTCTTCCTCCATGTATGACGCGTTTAGGCACATTACACATGAACCGAGTGAAGGTCGGGCTCGGTTCATGAGGTACCGAATTAACCAAACCCTATTCGGGAGCGCTACACAAGGTGGGGTCGCCCTGCCGGCCTTGAATATTATCTAAAGGGGTCAGTTCTAATGATTTTTATTTATGACTTGTTGAAATAAACTACTTTGTAGGAATTATACATAGATGTAACTATAGCACAATAAATAAATTGGTCAAAATTCATGAGGGACTGAAAATGAGGGACGCAAGGGGGAAAATTTCAAAAAGACGTTTGTGTTAAGAAATTGAAGGCGATTGATCAGGAGGAAGATTTTATATAAAGACAGAAAGATTGCCTATTAAGTATCTTAATTTCTATCAGCCGGCGAACCAGGATATAGATGATGTTATTTGAAAGTGCATTACTAAATATTATATCATTCTTAGGCACTATACCACACCTGACTACATTTTACGATACTTATTAATCAGAATGACATCATTTAACCAAACCGCTTCTACTGGTCGGCCGACCTTTAAAGTTGACACGAATGGTTCATGTTCGTACACTTTTTAAACATGAAGCTGGCTGTTAAATATTCAACATTTATCTACAACGAGATTATCTTCAGAGAGTGCAGCATTTAAAAGGGTCTATTAATTTTCTGAAACAGCTGCAGTTATAGCATCTACCCAAGTTAAAACTTCAGGAAGAAAAAAAATACGATGCTAACCCTACCCTTGAGACGCAATACTAAATTACATACACCACTATGCTTTACAAATTCTATAATAACTTAATTTTAACTAAATACATCCCGAGAATAATGCCAAGATCATGAAAGCCGAGTATATTGCCAAGATCATGTAAGTCAAAATCTTAGAAAATCGCTACGGCAATACGATATATTTCAGGAATGCATGAAAACAGAAAAAGCATTGCAAGAAAGTAGAATAACTTCTTTGGACAGTCCCGTTTGTCTGCAAAATCACCGTTTACATTAAATGCTATCGCCAATGAGGAGACAATAAAAGTAACGTTGCGTTAACACTGTGGACAAGCGGTGATTCCGAGTAGTGTTTAACTTAATGTTTTATGGGCATTAAGGGAATCTCGCATCGTAAACAAAAAGCAAAGTGGTTTATTGATCGGTTTCATGCAGAAGCTTTACAGATGCAGTTTTGTGACGAAGTCATGATCTTTTACGTGGTGACGTCAAATCTTTGGAGTTTAGTAGTAATATTTTTTTATGTGGGTCCGGAACAGGTGCTTATATAAAAGCTTGTATGCTCTATGGGTTGTGGAAGTTAGATAAGATACATGTTAAATAATGTTTGGCTGAAACGGGTAATTCTGGAGCCAACTATTATCCGATATAGTTTGGGAAAAGGATTGAGCAGAAGATGAATTAGATGAAATAGTACTAATACTGTTAATTCCTGTTTAACCTTTGATTTATAGGAAAGAGCTAAAGAATACTTGCCTTCCTTATGTGGTTCTTTTTACTGCGTTGGACTCCGATGTTTAAGTACCTGTAAAAAAGAATATAGTTCTTTAATACTAGATCTAAAAAGGGTCAAGACGGATTCAATAAAAAAAATAAGAAGTCATTTGAAAAACGGCAAGAAGACAACAAACAGATGCTTTTAAGATCATATTTCCTTTAATCGTATCTATCCCAGTTCGGTATGGAAAATTATTTTTCCTTCCGTATTTTTCATCGGATTATGTTTAAACAATGGAAAACATCAGGTAGTTCAAAGTATCCTCTACGTGAAATTGTATTGTTGTGTTGTATTAAGTGTGTGTATATATATAGTAATCAATCCTACGAGTGAAACTACATAGCAAATTGCTTAGCTCGAACTTCGCTAATGGTTGCATACACAATTCAGTATTTAACTCCATTCGAAGCAAACAATACTAGACAAACACAGTTTACACATTAAACGTATCAGCATTCTCTACTCACAATGAATTGATTGTTAATTGTTGTCTTAACAATTAGTTGAGCGTAAAGATTGCACGCAATTGTGACGGACATTCTCTGATTGAGTCAATTTACGAGACGTGTGGATCTGGGATTGTTAAGAAAGGCGATAGATGTAATTCTGATAGTAATCCTGTTTCTATCGGATCTAACACTGATATAATAGTATGAATGGATATTGACTTGGAGATGGTTTTCTATTCTGGTGAATATCGTATCATTAAAGATGCTCGGTTTTTACAGGAGTAACGAGTGGAGCAGAATTAAATGACACCTTACCCATCGCTTGTCAAAGAAGCACATTAAATATGTCACATTTTTGAAAAGGGGTTTATTACTAACAGGTCCACCACCAACCAAAAATCGTCCCGATTACTTATCCAGTGATTTAAGAGAGTCCAAAAATGTTTTAAGTTGATGGAATTATTTCAGCTTGAACTGAACTGTTAATATTCAACGAGTTTTCCCTAAAATAATCCTACTTAACGCTACAATCTGCGTTGGAAAAAACCCTATTAAACTCATCAACGCGGTCGTGGTCAAATTTGTCGCATGGCCGCCTTTTCTGGGTGTAACCTTATTATGTATTAAAAACAGAAGACGAGATTTTTGGAGGACATCTAAAAAAAAATCATTTATTCAATTGAACAGTTTACTTTGACGATATCATCAGCCTGATCAGTTAAGTTCTGAGTCTAGACTGTTAGTCCTATTTCTTACCCATGAAACCATTGTAACCATGTTAAAAATGATTACTTATCACATAACATACTACATCTAGGAGAGTCTGAAAAGATTTTTAAATTCAAACTATCTTCCGCAGCATACATGACATCTAGAGTAAATTTTGCCATTGGCAATATTTGCTTACTTTGTATGATTGTATTTGTTTCTGACTTTTCAAGTTCGGTAAATCATATTCATAGCTAATGTAATATTCATGACATGGAAAACGATTTCTGATGACCGGATTGAAGCATTATCTTCGATTCGGAAACAAATATGACTACTGTTATTTGATACCTCGTTCAACAGTGTTTCCGATTTCCTAGATACTGTAATATATTTTATGATAATCCTCATATAATACTACTTAGGTATAAAGGGAAGTACAGTATTAATTCTAGTTTATAACCGACACAAATTATCATTGTTAATCTAGGCATATCAGTTCTCAAATGTTTATTACGCGATAATATATCGTATTAGATATATCAAATGTTTCAATAGACTAGCTATAAATAAGCTTATTTCCGCTATCTGGTTTATAATTTGTTTGATTATTGATCGATTTGCATAACAATGCGAGAGAGCATGTTAACATCCGATCAAATTATAATACCTAATTAGGACGTTATTTTGCATTGAACTTTATGTGAATATTAAAATGTTTCACAGAGGCCTGCCGAAGCGTTTTTGATTATGTTGATGCGAGAATGAATTTGAAATTTATTAATATTGGAGAGTATACTATTTACTTATTATTACAGAAATATTGCATACGAAGATGATTTATAGGGAAGGAAATTAACGATGGTTTTATTGATAATCTGCTATAGGCAATGGAAACAAACTATTAACGATTCATTAAAATGATCCTACTGGTATCATATTTCGCAATTCGTTTAGTATGCTATCTTATTTATGCAAAATGTGTATAATTAGGAGTACAATGCGGTCCATCCCTTGCGGTTCGGTTCAAATGGAGTTTTATCAAAACGAAAAGGATCCTAATTGTTATTTCATGTTTTATTATCTGTGTGTTTCATTTGCTCCGTTTTTTTATATCTGAGTTACAAACATCCAGGATTTCTTAAAACTTAAACTTATTAATTTGTTTCTTTTAGGATTCCTTACTCAGCCGGTCTATCTGTCTGTCCTCCACCAGGATGTCTCTCATGAACTGTCATAGTTTAATTGAAACTGAAAGCAAAAGACAACTGAAAGAAAAACTGATGTTGCGAAAAGGTTGTTATGGCCATAGATGTAAGGGTATGTGACAAAAAAAAAATCTTTTGTTGATAATATTTGTACAGTTTCGTCAGTACCGTGAGTTCACTAGCCTGTACCCACTAATTCGTGATGCGTCTAATGTTCTTACATTCATCCTTACTACTTGCCTATACATATTTCTCCTGTCATCTTTCGTTTTATCCATTTCTTATTTTGCCGTCCGTTTCTTTTTACCGTCTTATTCATTACCAGGATTTTCCTTGGAGTTAATTAAATAAGCCGTGTGTTCACACAGTTCTAATTCTCACATAACTGGAGTGGACATTTTAGGTAAAACAGGTTTGTATAGATGGTTACCATAAAAAGTAAATGGTGCCTTTGTTTGTAGTCCCAAAGTGAACGTGACTCCTAACATAATAACATACGAAACTATTTGTAAAGGGTCAAATATTTTAAGACAAATTTATTTGCGTTATGTTGCTGTGACATAAGCTATAGGCACTTTTGAGATCTTAGAAGGCAAAATTATTGCATTTGAAAAATCATTAAAGAATCTAGGTAGGTATGTGTTTTTAACCACTTCTGTAAGTATTTTTGATGATTTAAACCAATTTTGTTGTCTTAGTTCTTTGTTTCACGATTTTGATGTCTTAAAATCCGTATATCTTCTATCATTTCAAATCATGTCTTTTTACATTAAAGGGGAAGTTATTATTACCATACAAGTTACAGAGAAACACAACAATATCCTCGTTTACACATCACTGTCATGTATTCGTACACCTTGTAGGGTAATTTAGAATACATCATCCCCATTTTACATGTGAAACGTACGCTGTATTTGATCTAACGCTCAGATATACAAACAGACATCTACAATTTGTTTCACGTACGTAGCTTACAAAAGGTAAAGTGTTTGTATGTTATTTTGTACATATTTTACTTGTAAATAGAATACTGTGCTATTTCAGAGATGCAATTCAGGTTTTAAAATAGTCATGACTTTTATCTAGTTTTAAATATAACTATCCCTACTGATTAGTCAAAGTGACTTATTCTTGTGGTTTGGATAACAGAGTCTTGGTTAGTGGAATATATTTGGGATGTAAATCCATAAAGAGAAAGAGGTTGTATTGCATAACTACAAAATAAGACGCTTAATAGACCGATGATTCAAAAAGGTTGCAGGCCTGGACTGGACGCTGAAAGCTGGATAGAGAACAGGGTGTTGCGTTCCAACTTAGGGAAACCTCATATCCAGCAGTGGACCGCAAGAAGCTTAGATAATTGATTGAAAATAATACGTATGTCCGTTAGTTACTACAAAGATTTAAAATATATTTTCACTCTACCTTCTTTCTGTTTACCCATATTACAAAATTAAGTACGTATCTCACCTCTTCAGGCGCATATTCGCAACACAAACAAAAATAAACCTCTCTCTAGAACGTAGAACGAAACTAAAGCAGTAAGCGTTAAAGTTGCGGCGTACTGGGTAACTAAACTGCACCATTAACCATCCCGGGATTTAATTGAGATATAGAGCTATTATGCGTTTAACCTTCCTGTGTACAATGGAATTTATGCACTGGATGAATATGTACTGGGGTTATTGTGCTCGTATTTTAGTCTTAGAATAAGCAATTTTATTTTTAAAATGTGATAGATTGAATAGTCTTTGTTATTCATTTACAAAAAAACTATTTATCGAGTATGGACCAAATTTGGCATACGTAGAGTTTTAAACTGGGATTAAAACACAGGACATTAGAAACCTGAAAAGTCCTTGAGAACAATAGGTAGAATAACAAAGACAATTAAGTGTTAAGATGTTGATGAATTTTAATTTAGTTGAAATAAACTTCTAGATTAGATACCTACAAGAGTATTGTAGCTATTCTCCCATCACGTGACCTGGATCTCCACTCAGCAGCAACCAACACCCATCACAGTGTAGTAAACGTTCTTAAGCATGTATGTTCCAGAACCAAGCTTTTATTTGTAATTAAATAGGAACAGGAATTGAAAACTCAGACTGGACTCGAACATGTAATTGTCGCTTTACCTGCTAACGGTCATTGAACGAAGGTTGAAATCTTTCCATTGCACTTGTTGCACCTGCATGTGTAAATCATGAAAAGACTTCAATATTTTCAATTAAAATATTTTGTATTTTTATAGTAACTATAGTGAGGACAATTCATTATTTCAAACTCGGTGGCGAGGTCGGGAGTCGAACAGTCCGACTCGCGACTCCGCAGCCGCGTCTCATGATTATTGACTCTGGTTGGGTCCGAAACTAGTCGGGCAATCCCGAAAAATACGCGTGAGTAAGTTGCATCCTTTAATATCAAAATATTTTAGTAGAAAAATATACCTTACTTATTCTCTTTGAGATAAAACCGGATGTTTTATAGTTATATCACTTATATTAGGTTCCAAATGTGTTTCACAGAAATTCGAGTATGTTTGTGAAGCGTGAAACATCTTAAGTGAGGAGGCAGTTCGTGTTTCCTTGTCTTGAAATGTGTACATAAGTCATGAATGGGCCTCTGCCCTTTCTGAACTAAGTAAAGTTCCCTTTGACAATATTGTTGAAGTGTGTGATTAGTTATTGATATGTTTATGTTAATTAAAGTTACTTTATCAATGAATTTTGATTAGATTTGTAAATTAATAGTACTTGTGATTGTGTCGGTGATAATCATAGTTTAATAATAAATTCTTGTATGAAAATGGTTGGGAAGACTAATTCATTTTAGCAGCAGGGGTAAGGTTGAGGTAAAAAAAACAAGCATATATCAATCAAATTCGTTTATTCGTTTATATTTTTAATGGACCACCGGTTCGGAAAACCTACGCCGCTGAGAAGAACCGGCAAGAAACTCAGCGGGGTCCTAATCATATTTTTTAACTACAGAACTTAGTTTCCCATACTGTGTAAAGTCATTACAGAGTATGAAAAACTGTAAGACGCTTGCTATAGCAACAAGCAGAGTGGTGCCAATATGGTTTGGCCAAGATTGGTACCACATTTTTACGCAAATAATATACAATTACATGAAGGGTATCTTATTCAATAATTAAGTTAAACACAATCAACTCATGTGGCAGGATTGACCTCATTCAGTAACTCAAAAACCTTCTTGTACAATTGGTTGGTTAAAATGTTTAACAATTTAGTACACAAAAATGAATGAAAACAAGCCTACCAACCATATTTTACGTTTTCTACATTATACACAGTATTTTAAACAAAATTAATCTTCAAATGAAGGTAACATCCACTCTAGATACATACTATAACACTATTATAAAGGGCGTGGGCCGCGGCGCCAGGCGGCAGGTCAGTCAACTTTAAGGAACCATCAACAATGGATAAACATTGCAAACTTCACCTTTACGTGGTACGATCGCACTAACTTACTAAACTAATGTATGGCGTTGATTACAAAGAAATAGATGTGAGGTTTAAGCTAATGTTAGGTTTAAGGTATATCAATAATATTTTAGGTTTATTGTGTGTATTATTTTAGATTACCGACGTTTTATGTATTTTTAAAGGCGTTAAGTATTAGCAAAATATTGGTATATGACGATTCCTTCCTATCACAATTAATTGTAGTTCTTGCAAGCACAGTCCCGACGTATTTGACCTTTGCACTGTTTGGATGGATTATTATTGTAGATTTTACTAGTGAGTCTAAAATCACTTTAATAATACACCAAAAAGCGCTAAAGGCATGGCATGATAAGTGCTAGCAAACCTAGTGAGGTTAACGAAGACTAATAATTACTTTGTGCTTATTAATGTAATGTTTTCTTAGATGCAAGGATGATAAAGTATAGCGACAATATGCCTACTGCAGCCAACTATTTAAAATAAACAATGCAACAATTTAGACAGAAAAATGCGAAGTGCAAATAAAAGTCTTGAACAACGAAATAGCAAAGAAATAATAATTAACAACTACCTAAAACAAATAACTGATAATATTGCGCCACTACCATTCCTTACTGACATCACAAAGAGATTTACCAAAATTAAAAAGAACAAAACAAGCAAACATTAACTGGCATTCAGCATGCTATCACTATTGTATCCCATTTATCACATAAACACAATATCTCGACGTTTTGACTAAGGCTATTGTTAATGCTATTATTGTCTGTCAATTTGAAAAATATTAAAAAACAATATAACACAACAAATAGCGCGGTAGCCATAAATGAAAACAGTGCTTGCGGAAATAGTGAATGATAGATAGACTAGAGAAGATTGATATTATTATGTAATTATTACTAACTATTGATTAGATGGTTGTAGCGACAGCAAAAATATATGCAAAACAAATCTAAATCAAACCAAAAAGGGAAATCTAAAACTCCAAGCATAGAAGAACGGAAATAAAATGACGTATTAGAAAACTAGTGGTACACAGCCAAAATGAAACAGCAGCAAAATACTTTTATAAACCAACCACGAAAAAAATAACGACGACTATAGGAGAACCAGTACTAAGTATTAGCGAAGTCACAACGACACTGCACATCATTCACAAATACGAAACGTTCAATTAAACAACATTTAGGAACATCATAAGGGTGGAACCACACAAACGGTTGCAGAAAAACCGAGCGGTTCTCTTGTTCATCTTGGTATCCACAAGTATTCCGGTCATGCGTGTTGCTCTGGACTTATCGTTTTGTTCTTCCAGATTACGTATAACATGAAATTTGAAAGGACACAACGAGGGGCCCATGCAACTGTCAAACTCAGGATCGGCAAAAAGTAGGAAACTGTATTCAGTAGTTTCTTGGTAGCTCGCTCAGTGCGCGGGTGTGGAACCACCCTTTATACAGAAAATTGACCAGACTTAGGAACATTTAGACAAGAAAATGAAGACGACGACTGTCCCTCCAGCGTGACTGCGCGTCACGTTGATCTACCACAATGACGTGATGGCGATCTTTCAAGACTACGGCATTTCGTCATGGTGGAAGACCACCATGAGCAGGAAGACTCCGAAACAGAGGAAATTGTGAAAACTTCTGAACACATTTGAAACACAGAAGTGACAAAGTCAGTCATGACACTTACATTGACACAGAAATACAAAATTACAATAGGCATGAAGTAATACATGAAGAAAACGAGGATATTGATTCAACAATCCTCACAAAAACATATTTCAAAAATTTCACAAATAGGAACAAGTCCAACCAATAGAACCTGTACAAAATTCCAAATAAACTGTAAAAAACTTTCTTGAAATATTGAGATATTCTTCCTAACGATGTTTTGCAGATGTATTAGCAACATAGTCGTTTGGTGAACGTCTCAACACCAGAGATTAATAACAATCCGGGGTTGATTCGAAAACCAGCACGACTACTGCTGTTTCTTTTTTCAGGAGTCGGTTTATTTTTAAATCATCACATTTAACTCAAAAGTAAATGTTAAATCGAATACTGAAACGTGGATGAGATACAAGTGGTTTAAATCCCATGCTATCTCTGTCAACTTGAGGGGAATAGTAGCGACAGATATTGAGAATTATAGAGGAAGGTTGCGTTTAAGTATTCGGAGTTTAAAAAATAGGAATATAAAGACATTACAAAAAAGTTATGCATCAGATTCGATATTTTGCTTTATAAAAATGAGTCCTTAGCCAAAGCATCAAAGTCTATAATTCCTTGAAGTTCTAATTTTCGAATAGAGACTTGATTGTAGAATGTTGTTTCAATAACATTCCACAAAGACCTTTTAGTGAGAGATTAATGAAAAAAATCCGTCACTAAATTCTTTTGCGTTACGTTAAAGAATTTTTTTCCGTTTTTTCTTTCATAATTTAATACACACGTACATATAATATTTGTTTGTTTCAGTACTTTTTATATGACGTATTATTTGTCCTTCCATTCCGTCGCTTGTAGAATAATGCTTCAATGGCATTTACACACTGATTGAGCCAGATTATCAAATATAATATATCTCAAAGGGTGTGCAGAATGTCACTGAACATTTTTACGCTTTATTATCGTCATCATTTTTTATAAAAACAATTTAATTAAAGAAGTAAGAACTCTTCAAATTCTGGTCTTCTTTGTAGGAGTCAATGTGTTGAAAGACTTCTGTAGCATGTGCCACAGTGGTGCTGTGAGAGATATAATGAATAATCTGTCACAACACGTTTGTGCTACATGTTAAAGAGTTTTTATTCGTTATATTTTTATTTTTAAAAAACAAGATTTTATTTAAAATATTCTTGAAATCCCGGGCTTCCATGTAGAATCTTCTGAAACATAGGCGGCATGACTGCTGTGACGGATATAGGTATGTTAAACAATCTATCACACCAGTTATGCTTTATGTCAAAGAAATTATTTTATTCGTTTTTTTTAGTTTTGTTTTAACATTTTACGGACACGACAAAATTAGTCAATTTTATTAAGATTTAAGTACATGAAATGAGCAATCAGTTAATAATTCTTCATATATTTTTCGCCTTGCGCTTGCGTGCGTTGATTTTTACATCTATGACGTATAGCGCAACGGTAAGCACTATGAAGGTTCAATTAAAACACCATAAGACTTATACGTTGAGCGTATACGTCAAAAAGTATTATTTTTTACTCATAACAACACAACCTATATAAAAATTTCATAATTTATGAAGTTCTGACGTAGCTAAGACTGAATGATTACTGGTAAATTAACGAAAACTAGATTTTCGGCGGGATTCGAATTAACCAGTTGGCTAAAAGAGCCAAATGAAAAAAAAAAACATTAAAAGCGTTATTAAATACTAACGAGGAACTAAGTTACTTTGATGTTTGTGAATGTAAACATTTATAACGTAAGCTTAATGCGTGCAGGAAAGAGTAAAAAGTACTTAGGGAAGGGCAGATGAAATGTAAGTCAGTTAATCGACTAGAATACTAAGACGATAAAGGGCCTTGTCAAAGTTACATTGAATTCGAATAGAAAACTTAATATATATTGGGATGATAGTCGTTTTTATAAGTGAAGTCACTTTGACTCGTCAATTTTTGTTGTCCGTTCCGTGTCCGTTGTATCGGTTTGTCAGAAATGTAACTTTTCTTCAGGCCCTGGCATGCAGTTGCTTTAAAAAAAAATTTAAAGGTTTAAAAATAAATTTAATTAGCACCTTGATTAGTACGTTACTGACGTTTGGAAGTCAAATCTTTTTATTTGTAACTTTAATGCATTTAATGTATTTTCGCGCTTGCGAATCTATTGAGGAATATAATTGTATTTTTTAATTAGTTACGATACGATTGATAATCATACTATGTGCCATCAGTTAAACAAAAAAACATTAAATTTTATACAGCGTGTTGTTTTTAAAAACGGCAATATAACGTAAAGAACAGAACACTTAATTATGGCACGCGCGGGTTCATTGACCCCGTTGTCCGTATGTTATGGTGCCGAGTCACTAGACTGGAAAATCTATGGGAGGGAAATACCTATTGATTTTTAATTTAAACGTCCAAAGGGAACTGTTAAGGGAATTTGTTTTCAATTAGCTGCGTTATTGCGTTGGTTATTGTTGTTTTAAAGGAGAGTTTAATTACTAACGATTTTTTCATTATTTGTAAATAACTGCTCCGCCAGTTTTTGTCCTTGTCTGTTTTATAAAATAAGTAGGTATACACATACACTTAATATTTTTTCTACATTCGCAAATAGTTTAACGAATATCGTTATAATAGTCGTTTTGTTACTACCCGTAACAAAACGACTAAATATCATTTCTAGAAACATACTATACCAACATTACTCCAGTTTTAAATTAGCGAAGAGATAAAAGATGGGCGCCGCGAATAATCATAAAACAACAAAATTTTAATTAAAAAATATTAAACGTACTGTGCCTACAGTCAGCAACAGAAGTCATCATTAAAACCAAGTCCCAATCTTTGTTAAAGACATGTAGGACTGGGAGAAGACATGTTTAGGAATATAACTATTAATTAGTGTCACGCGTATTTTGTTACTAAAAATCATATAAGCAAGTCATTGAATTTGATTATGTACAATTGTATTTAATATTTTAAAAGACTTTTGTAGCTGACCGTACCTACGTCCTACGCACGGCCGTAAATTGTAAACGAATCATTTAATTGAACCAAAATTCATTTCAAAAAGCCAATTTCGTTCGTATCATAGAACAACATTGGGCTTTGGTTATAAATTGAAAAAAAGAGGAAAAACGTATCGTATGAATTTATTAATTCATCATCATCATCATCTCAGCCTATCGCCGTCCACTGCTGAACGTAGGCCTCCCCCAAAGAGCGCCAACCATCCCGGTCATGAATTTATTAATTAACGGTGATTAATTGTTGTCTTTTTAATTTTGAATTTTGCAAACAAACTTTGTTTTTCTAATACGAGACAGGTAAATTTGATAATAATTCTACATGTATACATTTGCAATAACTTCAACCCAACAGCCGGACAACCAAAATGTAGGATAATGTGAGGATTTTTTTTATTTATTTCTCTTGCTCCTTATACCAAAATCAAGTCACCACCAGACCCCTCAACAACTGCGTACATAATCTTAAAAGATCACTGTATCATAAACTGTCCTGCACAATGGCGGGTGTACACGTGCGGACATCTCGGGCAGATGCGCACGCGCACCTGGCGGCGCATGCGACTCCAGAAATAGTATAATGAGTTAGCGATCGCGTTGACCGATTTCACTCGAATGCGGAATATAAAGTTAAGTTGTTCTAAGAGTCTGTTTTTGGAATAAAGTTTAAGGCAAGATTTTATGTTTATTTAGTAACGTATACGGGTTTAGGCGCTACGATACAAAAATGTTTGCGAAAATCAAGGATCAGAGGCCTTCCATTCGGTTCAATCATGTGTTACGTTAATCATCTGATAATCAAATCCCAATGTAATTTTAATGAGTTAATTAAAATTATGACGAGGTAAGTATGAGTGACTTTCCGAAAAAAAGCAAGGTTTCGTATTTCCGGACAACAAAACACAAACTATGCGTAGTTTTTGACGAAACATAAAGTCAAGTCAAGTTCATTAAACGAAACACACACGGTACACACAGTGGTTTTAGATTTTTAAATCTCTTTCGATTGGTCTACAAGTTTCTAGTAAACATTCGAAACTTCTTATTCAATATTAAATCTCGCGTTGCCGGAGTTGGTTCGGGTAAACGTGGTTTCCTCTCCGAGTTTCGATTTCCGTACTAAGCAAATATTACTAGCGTCGTATGGCGGGTGGCGTAAAGAATATTTAAATTGACAAACAGAATTGTTTATTCGCGATATAAATTAAATTGAATAGTAGCGTAGGTTTTTAATGTCAGAGGAAATGTTAGTTCTTAAACGTCTATATTGTTTTGAGATGCGGCAGTTTTATTCGTAAGTTAAGTTAAGTTCCAATTTTACTTACTTTGGTAGTTTGTAATCAACGCATATGGTAGAGATGCTTAAAGGTTAAGTTTGCAATGCTTTTTTTCAATACGCAACAGTTTCATCATTATCCAATTTAAATATATAAATACGACCTTAATAAAAACAAGGCATTATCATCAATAAACACTAGCTATAGTAAATATAACGTTCGCGTCATCGACAAGATATCATACATCATCACAATTGTTTTCTATTGTTTTTTTTTGTCCCACTTAGCCTAAAAATAATTCTAATACAATTAAGTCCATCATCTAAGAAATAAACAAAAATACTTTTATAACTCGTAAAAAGGTATGTAAAGATAATTTAGTGAGACAACATGATCTATTACAAATTACTTTACAAAATTTTACGAACGTACACCAGACAAGAATTACGACGGAGTTACATTTTACAACCGAAATGTCTCGAAAGCAAGTGTAATAAAATTTTACATAAACTTGTAAAGTATTGAAGGCATTATGAAGCAAGTATGAAGCCTGAAACAGATCTGGAGAGCTCTGCCTCTTTGAGTGACATTGTTGCCGATGTGGAAGCAAGACGGGAATACATGGTGTAGAACTTCGTCTCGCTTCTACAACTGAAACTGTTTTTTGTAGGTAGTGGTGACAAGCTCCCAGGTCTCATGAGAAGTTTGCTCTTGCTTGTTTGATAAGTTGTTGGTTACATCTATTGAAAACTTTTTATATGTAGATCTAAAACGAATTTATTATCAATAGCCTAAAAAAAATTTTTTTTAAGTTATCTTCTTACTACTATTTGGTTTCTTGTATTTCATGAAAAGGTAGGTAACAACGTAGAGTTTTTTGTAATAGCTAGCTAAGCAGAATTAAGTTCGAATCAAACAAGCAAGAGCAAAAGACCTCATATGATTATGTTCACGACTATCAAGAAATCTAAACAAATAAATCTCAAACAAGATACAGTTCATGATGGATTAGCACTAATTTAAGTAACATACGCCTAACGATCGGTAATACGGAACGTTCGTGTGTACAAATTGATTTATACAAAGCAATGACTCCAAGATAATTAAGTACTTAATAATTAATACTCAAAGTAAATAAATTTGATACGGCCTCAAGTCTAAAGAGAAGCAGCTTAGTACCAGTGTTTTACTAGAATCAACTGCGTATCAAACCTCCTCGATACCGTAAAAAGATACCCCTAGGCTAAGCTCAGATTATAATTCAGCCGTTATGCTATGTCATCAAGCCTTTAGATTCTTTACTAGTTTTCATAGTAATTATAAAAGCACAAGTTTGTGAATATGTTTATATGACTATCAAAACGCCACAATCAAACGGCTGGATTAGTTTAAATTAAAAAATTTTATGAAAGTAACTCAGGCCTTGGGTTACCACATAGGCAACTGTTTTTTTCCCAGACATCACCGAGATATAGCTAATAGTAACCATCTATAAGACTGCAAGTTCATCAAACTTAAAATTCTCCACAAGTTTCCGCGTACAAGTCATGTCAATCATGAGGGCGCGTGTCATGACTCATGGGGAAAATGTAACATCGATCGCACGGTGTTCTACCTAATGATAATATTTAATTAAGCCTATTGTAAGTGCACAGCTGGTCTTAACTATGTAATGTGTTTACGGGATTTGATTCTGATAGATGTAGGTATTTTAACTTGTGATCGCAGATGAGGATTCTACGAGTAGAATAGTTTTAATCACAATCAACTGGATCTTTTTTTTCAATTTGTTTTATAAAATTTAAGAATTTCCAATGAGAAAATTAATCTGCTCAGATTTTAATTGTATCAGAATATTGTCCACAGAACAAACAGCTTTCATAAAGATTTCAAGTTATTATTTGAAATTAGGTGTAACCCGGTTAGGTATATGGTTAGTGCGAAATAATATTTTTTTTTTAAAGTTGATATCCCTGTTTAATATGATATGATATCCGTAAATTCCTATTTTTGAAAATTTGTCTGCTCTTAATCATTTGGAAAAAGAATATTCCCAGAAATGTATGCTGACACTAATTTAAATCTATTATATTGGCGTCTTAACCACTAGGATACACCTTACTACATTTTGGCACATTAAAAAAAATGTGATCATGGTAACATTAATTATAAATCTGAGTTGTAATATTAACACTGCTAATGTGGGTGACAATAGCTATGATTAGCCAAATACATCTAATCCGTAGCCAAAACGACAGCATATTGGCGAGCATTGTAGATAAACCCTTCCCAAACCAGTCAATCAAATTTACTAGGTCTAGTTAAAGCTTGGTTAATAATGTTAAAATAGAACCCTAATGATGGCCATCTAGTGACTGTATTTCGGATAAGTAAACTACCAAATTGTCAATGTTTGTTCAAATTGTAAGTTATTGACTTGTGCACTTGAAATGATTAGAATTATTATGAGATGATTGTGCATATATAAAAACCCAGTAATTGGTTTGTAATGATTTAATACACAAGAAAGCACCTAGGTCAGGCTAATTGGCATGAGGTCACTTGTCACTATGAACACTTCAACAAGCTAGCTATTTCCCGGGGTCTAGGCACTTGGTAGTCTGCGCAATGCGCAAAATTATAAATTAGGTCAGGTGTACCCACCCCCACTCCCCCTATGCGTCAAGCTAAATTTTCGAGTTCTGCGCAGGGCATGGTATATGAGGTCAAAATGGCGTCCGAGTACCAAAATAGGTGGCGCCACCAGTCTTTAACTATTATAACATTATTTGTCACTACTTAAAATATGGCAGTGGTAAAGCACTATTCATAAGAACTGATCATTACAACCACTAAATAATCTAATTTGGGAAATAAAAGAAATCTAAGCCTCCTATCGGCACATATAGTTAAGTGCATATACAAGAAACCCTAGTACAGAGAGAAGCTTCCAAGCTCTTTGTTTTTCTCCATCTTGGCACTGCCCCGCCCTAAGACTTCGTATACTCCACTCTTGAACAATGCCTACAGCGATCACCACAAACGCCACCATATTACCGAAAATAAACCGTATTGTTTTCATTAGCACTGGTATACCACACACAGTTGCACTGCACTGACTAAAGAATGTATTATTCTAATTGAAAAAACTAAATGTGAGGTGACTTGTCACTATGACCTCTTGCACGACACTGAACCAGCTATTGCCCGGGTGCTGGATGCACTGGTGTCCTGACGCAATGCGTCATATTACAAAATAGGTCACCCCTCCACCCTTTATTTCACCCCCTCCCACCTATAGGGGACGAAACCCCGCTGCCTGAAGCTGAATTCCCAGAACCAATGAGAGCCTTGTAAATTGGCTCAAAATGGCGTCCGAAATCGATAGTGGCGCCTCCGACACCGGTTTCACCATTCACCACTAAAACCTTAAGGTAGTATTAGGTTCATCCGGACCATTAGGACAATGCCAAAAATTAATAACAGAAAAAGTATTGATTTTATAATTATTTCACTAATACACCAAACACCATAAATTACTTATTAATTAGAAAAATGTCACTTGACTTGACACTACGACCTCCAGAACTACACTGAGCTAGCAATTCCCGGTTGCAAAACCCATCGGTTTTCTGCGCAATGCGCAATACCAAAAATTAGGTCAGAGGCTTAACTCCCCCCCCCCCACCCCTCAACCCCGTAAAGCTTGTAGCTGAATTCCCGGAACCTGTGAGAGCCTAGGTTATAGGTAACAAATGACGATCAATATCACTAGTGGCGCCACCAACATACGTTTTGAATAAACTTTAAGTGCCAAAATAAGCTATAACCGCATGACGCCATTGGTCCATTAGATGGGTGACCATCTTTGTCATAACGAGTTCCTCCGTGTTTCGGAAGGCACTTAAATTGTGGGTCCCGGACTCCCGGCTGTTATTCATACAATTTTGACAGTCGTTACAGGTAGTCAGAAGTTGAAAAGTCTGTCTACCAGTCGAACCAAGGGGTATCGTGTTGCCGAGGTAACTGGTTTAAGGAGGTCAGATAGGCAGTCGCTCCTTGTTAAACACTGGTCTACTTAGCTGAATGTGGATAGACAGGAAACCGACCCCAACAAATTTGGGAAAAAGCTAGGCCGATGACTTGATTTTAAGACGCAACACTGTAATTATTGTAGAAATTATTAACTAATGGTTTTTTTTAGTTAAAATTTAATTTAAAATGTTTAAATAGAAAAGAACACTAGACATAAGCCATGTAGGTATTGATTATTAACTAACTTACTAAAACCACGAACGTCACGTATTACCAATCTTTAAAATCTATTTATTTACACCAATTAACTTCACTGTTGATTAATACTGATAGAAAATTTAAGATTGATACATGATTACTAAATGACACTAAACACCACTGACACAACCTGTCACAATGACGTAAGCGAGCGAACTGCCCAGGCTCAGCCAGGGCTTGGAGTCCTGACCTCTATCTATTGCGCAACTCCATACAATTTAGGTCACTTGCAGGTTACCTAGGATGACCTGATTTTTCACTGCAATGCGGATATCATAAGTATTTGAGGTACCTAACGCGCATGCGCGTCACTCGCCTTTGTGACGTAACAACCTAAATTACGTAATAAAGGATAACAAGAAAATATTAGGGGGAAGTCCCGTAACGCCGGACGGCACCTAGCGCCGGACACTCGTACTATTTAAGCGAGTGTCGACCCGTTCGATTCAAAATACAAGTGAAAGGGGTGCGGGGGTCACACAGGTACAGGGTCACGCGCCGCGCCTCGCCAGTGACATACACGGCCATGGCAGGAGCCGCTGATTGCAGTTTTAGGCGCGAAATCACGTCGTCAGCTAAATATCAATGTAAGTAATTCTAGTATATTTATGCATTTACATTTGAGTGGTATTCAACGATAAAAGTAGTACTTGATTGTTATCCGTAAAATGGTAGAATATTATTAAATCTTTTAATTAATTTTAGTAGGTACCACCTAATGAACGAAAATGTCTGTCCCTTAGCACCGGACACTAAGTAGTCCCTTAGCGCCGGACAGTAAACATATTGATATTCCTTGTGAGAATTTACGTCATTTATTATAATTATTTAATTTTATTTTAGAGTATAGAAGAAAGAAGATAATAAAAATGGAAGAGAAGAAAAAGAAAGGATCTTGGGAGCCACAGAGCTTACAAACTGCTATTAATAAAATTATGGCAAAAGAACTCAGTGTAACCTAAAAAGGACTAAATAAAATCTAATTTTGAAGTAGCAATGGAAGGTAAAGGAAAGAATACCAATGGAAAGAGCGTAGACAAGAGAAAAGAAGCGACAAACGTGAAACCTAAAGAAAAAAAAGAAGTGAAGTAGAAACATTGACTGAAACATCTAAGACAAACATAACAATTTGCTTAGTTTGCTTAGAAGCCTCTGAGGAAGCCTGGATCCAGTGCTCATCCTATCGTGGGTGGTTACATGAAGCATGTGCAGATATTCCAGAGTCTGGAGATGGCTACATATGTGAACGATGCAGGTTATTTTGAAATATCCGGTGCTAGGGGTATGGCACAAATATTGTCCGGTACTAGGTGCCACTTTTTAAAATCATATTTTTTGTTACCAAAGTTTGAATGATGGTATTAATTATTTTTAAGCAGAGGTTGCATTTTTGTTAATTTAATTTGATTCCTAACTTTGTTATCTAATATAAGTCATAAACGAATAAGCATTTTTTTAAATATTCTTTGTTTTATTTATAAATAACCTTAGGTGTCCGCCACTGGGGGACTTCCCCCTAATTTTAAGATTAACCGAAGTAATTGAAAATTTTAATTTAAACAAAATTATTCTTAT
Source organism: Trichoplusia ni (assembly GCF_003590095.1). NCBI lineage: Eukaryota > Metazoa > Arthropoda > Insecta > Lepidoptera > Noctuidae > Trichoplusia > Trichoplusia ni. Next base: position 361,551 of record NW_020800318.1, read on the forward strand.
ATCAATACCAAGCTTACAGTGCAATATTATGTTTTACTATTTCAGGAAAGTTATAAACTGAAATCCATTTTATAATGTGGATTAAATAAGGTCACCCAGCGCGAGATAATCCCAAATCTGGGTTTTGCGCAAACATGTGCACAGAAAATTTAACATATATTCTATTTAAGACAATCGATTTATTAAATTTTTTAATCCTACCATGTTTCAAAAGGCAATTAAAATACACTCATTAATATTGACTATTCCAAGATTACTAAAGTTGATTAAGATCTGAGTACAAAATTAATCTAACATATTAATCTATCACTTATCTGCTATTACTAATTGTCACGGCAGTCTCGTCATCCCACGTCAAATCTTCAACCTGTTGATCCCCGATCCTGATCAGCTCGAAGACAGCTGGATGTTATCTTCCAAAGCCCGATCACTCCATCACACCAACACAAAGAAAGTCTCCACCACCACCCAGCACAGCATAAGTCAATCATAGTCACCAGAAAATTGTCACTTTTTGGAAATTTCACAAAAAGAAACTCAGATAACATCACTTCGTATTATTTGATTTAGATTTTGGTTAGAAAGTCTTTGATTAATGAGTATTTTATGGAGTTTTAATCAGTGTTATCGCGCACGTCAGTTAGGTTCGACAGCTCGCGAGCTAATAATTTCAGGACCTTTGTCCTGGGCCTTGCCTGGGCCGCTCGATGCAGCTCCCGACGCACCGTGTACCATCGTATCATAGCGAAATATACGATAGTCGGATATAAATAAGGGCACGTTTACATTTCCGGATGTATTTTTTTTGTGTTATTATTTTTAAAAGAATTTATTCTTATTATTAAATTATATCTATGTTAGTTATGTTTTATAAAGATACCCTTTTTTCAACGAAGTCTCCAAATTCCAATATTGTTTTTAATTAGGTAGGAAAAAGTTAAATTTATGTTTTTTTTTCGCTGCTGCTGGAACATGAACAAAATGATCAAATGTTTAACGAAAATCAGTGATCCTTTAATTAATTATGGAGATGGCACTGAATGTTTTTCTCTGACAAGATGTCCCTAAAGAATAATCTTAGACATGAACTAAATATCATAAAGACTCGATGATTGATGACTAGCAATAAAGAGTAATCAAAAAATGACTAAAAATTGATATTTTGATTAAATGCAATCATAATTCGGGACTACCAAATAAGTTTGAACAACTTATACAGTTACTCAATCTTAAAAATCAACAAGAGGCTCTTACTAATATTTCATTAAAGGTTCAAAACCAACAAAAGTTGTAAGGATTTTGAGAAAACAAGTCCCAGTTCAAGAAAAATCGAACCCAAGTACGCGTAATCTCCTAATTTTTCATGCTAACTTTAGTTTTAGAATATGTGACCAACATATTATAACCCTTCCGCAATAAGTTTCAGAAGAATAGGACGATTACAAACGGCATTGTCTTTTATCAAAGGCTTCAAAATGTATAATCAATTATTCAAATTAAGCTCATTAACTCAGTAACGCTTGTTGAGCGTTGAGATTACACTAAACATTACCCTGATTCGTCTTACTTACCTAAACCACTTCTTAAGTGCCATTGCTGAAGAAGAAACGGCGCATGAAATTTCAAACACTTTTCTTCAGAACTTAGTTATTAAAAGTAAATCCTATTTCTATACTTGATCTTTAAGCAATGTGCAAGAATTTAAAATGGAAACCAGTTCCGAATGGAAATCGAAATGCAACCTGAAATATTTTCACTTACATAAAACCAGCGATTTGCATCAACTCATAAATCACGGCCGAGTAATGTGTACAAACCTTAATGGCTGCACGACCGAACTGCAGGTATCGGTCACCCGGGGCTCGAAGTTTCAGTAAACATCAAAATAAACCTTACGAGTTGTGTAATACAGTCGATTTTCCGCTTACCTTGTAAATGTACTTTGAGCCTTTGATTCTCTCGGGAGTATTTGAGTCGCACTAGTTGCTTCGCATTTCCATAGTACAGGGTTGCACTGGTTAGCACTTTTCCAGGAAATTTTCGGCTCCATGTATTTCCCAGTGATAGAAAGGGATGCAGTATTTATAATGTGGGACAGGCTTCATTGATTTATGGCATCCCGGCGACGGTAGCAGGTATAGACGTGTGTTTATGTAACTGTATGATATACTAGGTACTCATGTATCTAGTCGAACCTTCAGCAATTTATGGAGGTTTTAAGAAGTTTTAATTTGTTATAAGTCTTAAGATAGACCTGAAACCTCTTAAAATTAATCAAATTCCAATTGTGATATTAAAAATGTAAAACGATTAAAATATTCTCTTTCTTGTCTTAATAACTTCAATTCTGGCAATTTATCTTTGTCCAGGGGTTTTGACAAAAATCCGACAATATTACTTTGAAATATTTTTTTAGGCACAAAGGAACCAAGGTCTGGTACTAAAAATAACGTAATGAAATACCGAAATATCATAATACAAATTCTTGGTAACTGAACCCCTGATAACTCTGACATCGTTATCATAACCAATAATACGGAAATGTTAATTAAAAATGTTTGTTCTTAGTTTTATTTCTTTGCGTTATTAATTCATATTAAGAAAATGAATAATTTGGATTGTTTGCTTTTGGACCTTTATAACATGACTTTTTGACATTAATATCTTATCCTTCTTCAAAATGTAAAATATATCCAGAATGGGAAACTGAGCTTTAACTTTTTTCTTGGCAGACAATGTAGCGCCTATATTGGTACAATAAATTATCGATAAACCATGCTTACGTTGGTTATAACTTCTAGCAATTGTATGAAAAAGACTGCCCTTATAGTAACTCTAAAATTTTTCTCAAACAAAATTTACATCACCATCTAAAATCTAAATTATCCCACAGCAAAAAATAGAAATGCAAGTATAAAGAAAATTTAACTTATAAACCAACCAGTACCAGCCAGCAACAAAGTTAACACGAGTAGCCATAAAGGAATATGTTAACCCAGTGAATATTTGAATAGTAATTACCACCAGGTAACTGTGACGTCACACTAAAACTGAAGGGCCCAGGGCCGTACTGGGGCCTTTGATGTTAGACATGGCCGAAAAATTCGCCCCAACCCATGCGTACTTAAATACTACGCCTGAAAGCGTTGTCGCGTCAACCGGTTTATTTTTGTGGTTGCCCAAAAATAATTTCGAGTTAATTATGCGCGCATCAAGTGGCATTACTGTAAGGGGAACACTCGGGAATTTGATACTGACTTTCGGGTAAAGACAGGGATTTATAATGAGGTTACGTGTCACTAGTGATAATGGTTATTTTGGGATAAATAACCTGAAAATATACTGTCCCCAGATTACTCTATTAGTTTTCTTATATGAAATACAAACGATAAACAGAAGTTTGAACTGTATCAGGATTGATTTGTAAAACATAATCCAGAATGTCCAAGAAACATTTCACGAAAAATAACGAATAAAAATCGCAAGTTCACGATGCAACAATAACGAGGAGAAACTACAAAAGCCTACATTTCCAAAAATCAAAATCCAACGTAAATATGACATACACGAGTATGACAAACATAATAGGATATTCGACCTAAATCCGTATTGTGAGATGTCCTCATGGTCGAATGGCACCAATTCCGAGCCTGCATCAGCCACAGAGCCACCGTAATAGACCCGGCCGGAGCCCACAATGTAGATATGATCGATACAGGAGGCTTACGTTATTGCATTTCATACGTATTCATGACTTGTATTGCAGATTTGTAGGCCTCCATATTATTTCGTAGTCTGGACTGTTATGCCAGAATTGTAGGCACTGTGTGTATTTGTTTTTTTTTAATTGCCCTCAATAATTTCATATTGTTCTTAATTCATTACTTACGGCTTATGAAGATATACTTGTGTAGATAAACATGGTGGTACTTACCTGAAACAGAAAAATATAAAATTGAGACATTGTAACACAATGAAAAGTGCCTGCCGTACTACAACTTCTTGTGGGAGAATTAACAGCTCTTGTTGTTTACGGGCGAAGTTAAACTAATCATCAAATTGGAGCAATCAAAGAATTGGCAGAACAACAATTGACTAAACGATTAATTATTAATTATCACAATACATGATTCCTTCTCTTAATGAATAAGCTATTTTATTTCTTACGCCAATCATATCGTCTAGGAACTTGTATAAGAAAACATTTTCTCACAAAACCTAATCATTAAGATTAAGCTGAAACGTTGTTTTATTTTGTTCATTTGTATTTTAATTACCAACTCATTAACTTTGTTAAAATGTAAATTAACGTTGTAAGTTGAAGTCTCAAAGCTTCGGACGCGAGAAGGAACAATTAACAGCTATGTTACTTACATTTTGTTACATTAATTTTAAATAGACTGAAGTAACATTTATTTATTATTCAGATTAAAAAGATTTATCACAGTGCTCAGTGTTGAATAAAAAAATAAGTCCTGTAATTTCAATAATGTTTTACTAAGTAGAATGTTTTTGTTCTTCTTTGTGAAACAGTTTTAAGGTTTTTTTTCTATCTAGTCAGTCAAATGTCAAATTAAGGTGGACGAAAAGATTGATACAATCTCTGACTTGTCGTCGTGGTACAAAATTAACTTTTAACTTTTACCATCTAGGTACTATCTATAAATAGGCCACTTCTACAAATCAAACCCAACATTTGGTTTCTGGGATAAAATCGGTTACCACGTGAGTTAATACTATGTAGTTAACCATAATTATATGTTTAAAATTCCTAAGCCAAAAAATCTATTAAAAACGATAATTAGATATCAACCAAGAAGTTACCCTTATGGTTTTTCTAAAAGTATGGGAAATCATATAAGCCTTAACATTTTCAATACTAACAATATTTAGATCAACATTTCAGATGTTTAAAGTTTCAGAATAAATCATTTTCTAATAGCCGCAATATTATCGATCAAGCATACAGCCTAAATAAGCTCTAAAACCTCTCCCCTTTTCCTTCCATTGCCTATAATAGTTTATAAGTGTAAAGTTGATCAAAGACTAATAGGAGTTCTGAATTTCGACTCCAGAACTTCAGATGCATTTTGCTATTCGAAAGCCAAGCCCAACTTAGGAATTTGCATAAAACGATAAGTACTGTCTGAAAACTATAGTTTGCTATTAATATTCATACAGCTAGACTCGGTATGTTTGTGAGAGGTTTAAATTATTAATTAAGGAAATTGGGTCTGGGTTAAGTTACACGACCTATGGAATGAATACAACGCTTGGGCCTATCAGCAACTCTTTAAGTTAGGCCCCATTTAGACAATCCGAGATATATTGGGAAAGTGGTAATATATTGCTGGCGATCATACATCACGCTAGATACCCGAGTTCCGTGGCTGCACAGTATATTGCAACTTGCATTGTATTCCTCGCATCGTCTAAATGGACTCTTTTTCTTTTGGTTGTGTAAGCGGGACAACGCACTAACCTAGACTGAGGTTTCTCTTTCAAAACCCCTATTTTAATTAATTAGCTACACGAATAAAGGACCGATTTATGCAATAATATGGTTTAATGAGGCTGTATTTCATCTGCGAAGCGTAGGAGTTGCTGTGAATGTAGTCTTATTTTGCGTATGACCAAATAAAGCTTTCATATCTTAATAAAGCGTTTTGCACAATGCTGTTTACGATTATTTATTACTGACATAGTTAACAGCATACCTCTAGCTTAGTTAAATTATGCGTTAAATGAGCTGTAGAAGAATCGCCACGGGACTAGTTCAAAACTACCGGGTGGGAAGTACTCGGTCACCAAGTTGCCTATCAGTGGCTTGACATCGGCCTAAGAGACTACTGCGTTTCTGAGGGAGTTGGGATGGCTGGATTAACTGTCTCCCAAAACCACACTTCACACATACTTATCATACGTATAACCTCACCACCGAGTCCTGAATGTGAAAAAAATCTTCAAGAGATGCAGGTTCTAGACTAGATTGAAAATCAGTTCAAAAGACTTTTGATAATTCATTAAGGTTTGTTTGTTCAGTAAGGTTTTGTTGTCCAGTCTTAAGTTTGTACTTAGATCATTTTGTAAATTGTTTATTGGGAAACTAAGTAAAATGAAGTAATACTGAGAATCGGAATACATTCGTTACTTATTACCCGAAAATATGTGTAAACAAATATTTGAAAAGCGTTCAGAATGCTTCATATTTTTATTAAGAATAGAATTGACAAGAACAAACAGAAGCAAAACCGAGGCAATCTATTCCAGAAAAACGATTTTAACTTTCTGACTAGACAAAGGCTGAATTTTAGCCGCACAATACGATAGTTATGACATGACTGTTAGTCTCACAAATTACCTGTCTGTTGCATTTATTGGCAATATTGTTTCGCGTATCAAGGAACGTGACCTAAATGCTGAATACTCTATGTATGTGACACGGGAAGAATTGAATACGCCCGCATTTTCAGTTTGCCAGCGTTTCTTGGTACAGCGGTTTTTTTTGTCAATATTGCTGTTGAAGCTGTTTTTGAAATTGAGATATCGTAAGAAACTTGTTCTCTATGATATCTATTGTTCGCTTCTTTACACAAATCGTTTTGTAAAGAAAGTGACATGCTTGATACACCATTTTTTATGTACCCATCTAAATTATGACGTGCGATTGCGATGTAATTAACAAATGTCCATTATAATTAACAATTATAATGGACATTTTATAGACATAGATCTTTTTGACACTTCTCTTAATCGATTCAAACAAAAACTATTAAGCAGATATCTCACCTAGTTAAAAAAGTATTCTTTTTTCTTTTGTAATTTTCTCTTAATTTGAAAACACTAAAACTATCTATTGACTATTATTATATATAAATTAGAGCTTACTGTAGCTATTTTCACCAATGTACCGTATTGTCGGCACTATAGGTCTTTGATAGCGAGCAACAAATTGTGAAATGAATTATAATCTTTTTTTTGTAAATGACTGTTTGATGCCAAAATAAAATAAAAAAAAATAAAAAAAAATAAAAAAAATAAAGTAATTCTTATTTACATTGTACGAAAGTACTAGTATTCCTTCCCTACACAAACTTATACTTTAAATAATATTATAAGTTCGATGAGGGAGACTATATAATTAATATCGAATAAAGATTATAAGGTTACATCACATGAGAAATATGCAAATATAGTTATAAAACTAATTTACTCGAGCATAAAACGTCATAAATAGATTTTACTGACTTTTACCACAGTTTTTATGCTTACGTCTTGTGTTATAAACATAAGTTTATAACACAAGTATGGTTTATGTTAATCTCTTAAGTAACGAAATATAAATGTGTGTATTCTTAAGCTAAATATAGTTCTGGAGAAAGCTCTAGTTAAAATTTGAGTGCAGTAAAAGAGGCTTCAAATTTTGATATGCAATTTGAATTTCTGGTGTTAAACTACGGTTAATGTAGATTTTGAAGTGGTCAGGGACCAGGGTATAAATTTTGCAAGCCAGGGCAATTCCATGTAAAGATTTTACCACTATAACCTTAGTGTACAATGAAATAAGGTCTTAAATGTCTTAATGTATAAATAAATTAGGAGCAAAAAATACTAAAACAGCACACTCTGCCATAATAAAACTACACCATATTAACCCTTATTAACATCTAGGTTACACAAAACACAACCTAGGTATAAAGCTGCAAATGGGTTTAATCAAAATTGCAACCAAATCCTCTTAATAGTTACCACGTTACCAACTAGATGGCGTTACGCGTATACATTTAAATGTTATTAATAATGAATGGCGTTTTATGTGTTAAATGCCTGTCTAATCTCTGAAGCTACACAAATGGAGTGTTATTAAATTAGGATTAAGAGTTATGAATATGGAGTGGATATTGTATTGATTTCGCGTGTTTAAAGCTGTTCGTAATTTATAAAGGGGAAAAGTTCTAATAGAGTTCATATTTTGTTAGGTCATGTAATATCAAGGAAAGAGTAATATCAAGAGTAATGAATTTGAAAAGTTTTCTTATGTTAATTGAATGAAATTGCTGTCTGCCCGTATGTCGTCAGGCTCTAGGCACAAAATATCTCACACATCGTAATAATTAGTTAAAATTAGATTATTCATTTCTATTGCTGCTATAATAACACATACTAAAATTAAGATCAAGGTAAAACAACCGTTTTTCAGTTTCAATTGCCATTCAACGTGGCAATGCTGCCAGCCTTTTGGGCACACTCCCAGCCGGCAGCGATGCCGATGAATTTTTTGATGCATTAATTTAATTATTGTTTATGTTTTTTTTTGTATATAGCAAATGATTGTACTGCAAATATTTAACTCTGTAAAATTGTAAATAAATGTTGGAATTATTGTTTCAATTTTAGAGCAGTAACCACACTTACTAACTAAGTTCCGTTTTAGCAGTCCGTAAATATGTATTCTTCAGATCTCTGACTAGTAATCATAATTTACATTCACATAATAATAATTGTACATTAAATCGAAGTCAATAATATGCGAAAAGCAAATATCTTGCTCATTCACACGCTGTGTCCTTAGATAGTATTCGGATCGGAGTTATGTCCTGAATTATTAGCATATTGTGTTTGTATCGGACAATTAAATTGTTCTCTGAGGACTTAGTTCGCATATTTAGTTTTAATTCAATAATATGTGTACATGGTATATCGGCCTCGTATCCTTTAGATATTAGCTTAGTTATAACGGAATGCTTAAGATCAGTGACAATATGAACAATTTATGGACTTGATCTAATATATAAAATTCTCTACTCCTCCGAAACGGCTTTACCGATCTTTACCAAATTTTATATGCGTATTCAGTAGGTTAGGCTAGTTATGATTATATAATAATACTAGCTGACCCAGCAAACGTTGTTTTGCCGAATAATTTTATTTTCTAGTTGTATTTTAATGCCACACTATAAAAAAAATAAAAACAAACAATGTCGTCCAAAAAATAAAATATTTTTTTTTAGTGTGAGCATCCCTTATCACTTTGTTAGTCGATTCTCAGACCTAATGAATACGCATATAAAATTTGATAAGAATCGGATAAGTCGTTTCGGAGAGTACGGTAACTAACATGGTGACATGGGAATTTTATATATTAGAAGATTAGAAGAAGAAGAGATAATTGCCCAGACTCAAATGTTTCTTGGCTTCATAACATCCTTATTTTTATTATTATCTTTACTTTCTTTATTGTTAGTATTTTTTTGTAGCTTTCCTGCATAGAATTAATGGAATGGCTAGCTGATTCGGAAACCATTGGCAAAAATTTGGCAGTCATCCCCCGCGAGGATTTGTTTTAAAAGAATATTCAAATCGGTCCAGCCGTTTAGGAGGAGTTCAGTGGCATACACAGTTACAGTTGAATTATATGTATACATAAAGGAATACGTCAAAACTTTGAAAAAAATACCTACCCCTGTAATCTAAGAACTAAGGAAATCACATTCAAAACTTGAATTCTTCGTCTCTATTTTAAAACGAAATCCAAGCCAATTGTGTTTAAATGCCAACAGACAAGATAAAATAATATAATGCCTTGCAAAAACAAATTTCACAGTTCGTTACATATTAAATCAGGTTCGGCCGAGTCGGGATGGGGGTCACATGTTTTGTGTAGATAAAAATGAAGGGATGAAAGATGTCAGCGCGGTTTTAAACGGGTCGAGTAATTTGTAAGTGAATTTAATGATTTGTGTTTAATGCTATTCATGGTTTGATTTATTTGTTGTGTTTTGTACATGGTATGTATTTAATTTCTTATGGTGGGATCAGGGGATTTACAAGTATAGCTTGATCCGAATTGCCAATGTAAGTAATTTTTCATCAGACTCAACAGTGGTTATGTACATAAAAATGTATGTACTGAGGCATACTTAATAGCGGAAGGGCGTAAGCAGTTTACCCGAGAAATAATAAAACTATAAGTAAATCTGAGAAAGCTAAGATACTATCATCATCATCATTCCCCTGCCCTTATCCCAATTATTTTATTTGGGGTCGGCGCAACATGTCATCTTCTTCCATACCTTCCTATCGGCCGTCATCTCACAAGAAACACTCTTTACAGCCATATCGTCTTTCACACAATCCATCCATCGTTTCTTTGGTCGTCCTCTTCCCATCCACATCCATGCTTAACGCCTTCCTTACCACATGATTATACTAGTAGACAGTTTTCTTAGGAAATCGTCTCTTGAGGTCAGGCAGTCCTTCCACGTCACCCACAGATGTCTCTCGCACGTGATTTCACAGCGTTTATATAGACTTAGTAAATAATGAAAGCCTGAAACTGCACTGCATTTCAGGACAACGTTAAAAGCTTTTAGTTTAACTGTGATGCACTAGATGGTGCTATATGGACTATAAACCTAGGTTAGACAATAGACATACAAGTGAACGTAGGTACGATAAACCTAGTTATGATATAGGTATGACATATTAAATAGGATAAATAATGTTTTTAGCTTAATGCATTTATAGTGGTTAATAAAAAATAGTTTGAAAGTGTAAAATCTAAATCACACAGAACTGCAATTAATTTGTTTAATAAAAACCAAACTAGATGGCGTTGTCAGTTAACAGGATGGAGTGCGACAGATACTTTTAACAGTCAACTAAGACTCAACTCTTACTGTTTAAATGAGGCTTAACTTTTTTTATGTTTTAACCCACTTCTACTTAAAAATTTAAGCTAATCCTACCACTGAATGACAGCATAAAATTCTTTACAAATCTGAAGTGGATTTGATTGTGTTCATCGTGAACAGCGACTTTTCTTGAAAGCAATTGTTGGCAACGGAAGCTTAGCACTTAGAAAAGAGTCGACTTTCCGATAATACAGGGACTTAAATACCACTAATATTGATGGAAAAATAGAACTTAGTTAAGTACCTAGTATTTAAGTAGGAAAGCCCTGAATATTATTTCTTCTTTATATGCATTGTTTCATATTGAGTAAAATTAGTAGGACTAATTACACACTTTTAACATGTGTATTTTTGGAATCCAAAAACCAATTAGCAAAACTTTTGCTTTTATTATTGGAGTGAGGTACCACTACGTGCATTATGCGTATGTATGCGTGCAGCGCGCTGTCTCGCTTTCGCCGTAAAAAGAACTATACTTACTTATTTAAACGATGGGTTATAAAGGTTCTAAATAAAGAATTTCTACGAGTTTCTTTATTAATATTTAGTTAACCGAATTATTTTAAACCGTTGTTACCTCACACCTCACATCATGATTTCTCAGGAGGCATGTTTGTTATATAAATATAAACTCGCTTGGTTTGATTAATTAAATTATTAATAGGCCATAACATTTGTGTATATTGATAATTAAATATTTAGTTACAAAAAGTTGTTACAATTGCCAATACCTAGACTAGACAATTTATTACACTATGCTCTTAATTAATAATAAAATTCTTTCGACGAGTATTTTTATTATTCAAATCAAAAGACTGCAAGACTCGACTGGAATGGTTAGACTGGATGCCGAACCCCAACATAGTTGGGAAAAGGCTAGGATGGTGATGGTGATCATATCTGCTGATTAGATTTGGGCAATCCCAGTTACTATTTTAGGTCAGTCACTACTGCAAGTGTTGTTTTCAATACTTTCTTCATAAATTTTCATCGTGACATCCGAATCTTAAGGTCATCTTGGATATCAAGTTATACTCCGCACACAAAGAAAAAAAAAACATTTACCTTTATTTATGTAAGAGTATTAGAAAAAAATGTGCTTAGAAATATAACGCACAAGGACCATATAACAACTTCTTGCTTACAACATCTTGATTTCGAAATAAAGTGCCATATTTGCTATTTTTATTGCCAAAACCAGTGATGTATCGCCGATGCTACCCCTCAGAACATAGGAAGTTAAGATAACGTCAATAAGGCAAAAATTATTTATTTGACGTTTTTGCAGTTTTGTTCCCTTCTTGGGTCATTACCTTGAAACAGACGAAGAATTATCAGGTCGATCTGAATCTCTCTAAAGAACGAAGTTTTCGACATCTCCAAGACACCTGATCTTTACAGGCCACTCTATTTGCTATTAACAAAATACTTCACAAATGTCTTACGGAAACTAGTAAGAAGTTCAAACATTCCCTGACCTATTTCTTAGCCATTAATGTTTCTAGAGGCAGGTTATAAGAACGTAGAACGCGCTTGGTAAGAGCTCTCAAAGCAAAACTTACGATTTTGTGAAAGCAAGATACCGCTATTCGCTATATTCTCTCTTTTTTCCACCATGACAACATTCGTAGTTTGGGATTCCGTAATACAGGTACTGATTGCTTAAGTACCATTTGGCATGACGCATTGCCAAACGATACAGAAATATTTTTTTTGATTACCAAGAAATTCCCATCAATTAACTGCTTTGATTATTTGATAAGGCTAAGATTAATCGTCTTAAATTACTTGGTCTTATAATGTTTTACACGAATATAATTAAAGAATAACGTTAATAGGAAAGTGTTTGATTTGACTATGACGTTGCATTTTGAGGTTTTGAATATCATAAATACATCTTCTTAATACTTTAATTTTAAATTGATTTATTTGAGATTATATTACAACTCCATAGTTTAACATTTTTGCACATCGCACAACGACTTAAAAAAACCTAGTTAAGTAACTGATTCCCTAACGCACTACGCCCTTCACAATAATTCACAGTAATTATCGATACGTGAGTCGAATAAAATCTACCTTATTTAAAGACGTCCTGACACATTTGCGTACACTCGATTCAGGTAATTTACTTTCATCTATTGGACCAATATTTTAAAACAAAACAATGACTCTTACATGGATTTTACAGGGTGTTTTCTTTTCTTCCGTTTTTATCAAAACCGTTCTATCTATCCCATAAGCATTACGAGCGCGATAATGTACCAACTCGAAGAGATTTATTACTTGACACGTGATACCAGGAAAATTGTACCGTAGGCGCGCAACAATTTAAAAAGGTACTTATTCAAAACCTAAGTTTCTGCGTAAAAGCAAGTTTATTTGAAATGACGTCACATCGGCCTAAATCGTACACAGGCAGGCTATCAATAGAAATATTTTCCATATCATTATAACAATAGTTCTGTTCGCCTGATTTATTCATCATAATAGACATGTATACAGAATTGATAAATAGATCATCTTTGTCTTCACAGATACTGGGCTAATGGAATGTTTATTATACAAGATGGCCGAACAAAGGAATATTTTTACAGGGAAAAATCTAAGAGAAACAGTGGAAACGAGATCTTAATAGAGGCAAGACATTTCAGTGCAAGAAAATCTTATTCCAACGTAATTTCTACGTGCAATGTTGTCAAGTTAGACACTTTCAATTATGCTAAGTGAAACAGGCGGTCATTCACGTAAATGATAATTTAAGTGTTTTACATAAGCAAAAGTTTTTTTAATCGCTTGTATAATATCATTCGGAGTGATCGAGCGTGTAATTTCTTTTTTCTTAACGAATATTTGGTTGATTACGTAATTAGGATAAAAAAAATATTGCAAGCACTTGACCTGACTATTTTTTGAAACCAACAAATTATTGTGAAATCACAATGTTTGAACACCATTTAGAACAAATTCATAATTCAACTCCTTTTTTAGATTGAATAGAATTTTCCTTTGCATTGCATTTCAATTTTGTCTTGTAAGGTATGCCTCAAAGGTGAGCTTAACAAATTTGATCTACTGAATACAGAATAGTTTAGATTAAAATTAATTGTAGTCCGAATTTCATGTAAGGTGTCAAGAACGCCCAAGCTGTACTTGAGATCTCAACATACCCCAGTCGTTTCACTCGCTTGATTCGACTCATGAATTTTAAACAGGTCGTGCTTTTCCCATGGGCATTGTAAGAGGTTATTAAGATGATGGAACGGTCGTTTGACTCAGGGAAATGATCGTGATTTGCACTATACTACACAATTTAAATTAATTGATGAACTGCTTTAATTTTCTTGACAACGACAACTGAATTCCACTATATACTGAATAAAGATACCACATGAGTATAAAAGATAAAGGCATCAACGTAATAAAATAAGCTAGCAAAAAAATGGTCACGATTCTACAACTACTTTTACAAGTAACAAAACAAAACATGATTCGAATCCAAGACAATGAGTTGCTAAACCCGTCACCTAGAACACTAAAGTAAGAGGGAAAGTAGGCAAACAGTAAACACTGGTGGCTAGCGGAGAAGATAAGGTACGTTACCTTTTGCCTTTCTCTGGCAACGCCTAAACCAACAAACAAGAAATAAGATTCCACACACTGTTGGCCAATGAAAATTGGCCTATAAATAAGAGCTTTGTATATGACACGTACACTATGTCGAAAGTAATAATCACAAGAGGATAGCCATGTGGGAGTAACCGCTTTATTAAGAACTCTTCTAATCTATCACAAAGGTACGATATTCTATTAACATTTTCAATTGATAGAGACCTAAAAGTTTAAATATTATAATCACGGGATTGTTCAAAACATAAGTTTGAGTTAAGTCTTAAACATTCAAACTAAAAGCCGATCCTCGAACCCGGAAAATGGCAGCCATTGATATTATTACGTGAAGCAACTTCATTATTTCGTCACACGACACCATAAACCCTTGGATTATTAATTGATTCTAAATATTATGTAGCATAATTTAAAGGCTTCCAATATCAGGGTTGGGATGAAACAAGTATCTATTGTTTAAGTAGCTATTCGTGTAATCCTTCCAAACAATATTGTCTGATCTTCCTTTGAGATCAAATTGGCTCTTGAAAGAGTAAAAAGGATTGAAGAGATAATTAGTGTTAGCGCCATTAACGTAATGAACTTTGTAAAAGACTGGAATAAGAAACTGTCATTTCTGAATTAAAAAGAAAGCCGAACGATTCTGCTATCATTTTGTTGAAAGATAAATAAGAATAAAGGTGTTAAAATAAGCTAAATCTTGAGTGGGCGTAAAGAATTACCTGAAACATTCTTACTGTAAAAAACAGCAAATATAAAACGTAATACAGTGACATTGGAATATCAAAAGATGAAAATAAAATGTTTGATGAAGATCCTCTTAAGGAAAAACAATTTGATATTTTAACATCTAATTAAACATGAGCATTGAAGAGAAAATATATTTTACATACAATTTAAAACATGGTACTACGAACAAAATTCTGAGAGCCTCGCAGGATACGAAACGCGGAAACGCACGAGACAAAGGTAGTACGAAATAGGGGATGCTTGGAGTGGGGGTTGAATGGGGGTGTATGGGGAACAGGAACCACCCGCCCGGTCGAATCCCGATCGGCCCCAAGACGACGTTTCCATGTTTCTTGACGCCTGTTCATAACACGTTATTGTATGGTCTCCCGAACTTCATTGAACGATGTTTGAGGGAACTATAACCGATAGAGTAAACCGCTTATGTTGCACCTTTAATGGGTTGTATTCAACGTCCGGAGGATTTTAAGTTGAAATTCAAAGTTGTGGAAACTTGGTTACGTAGTGGAATATAAAGTGCATGTTGCAGTTTTGATCTGGAAATCTTTTAACATTTTTCCAATAAAAGTTCTGTAAGTGCAAAATTCCACGTTCATTTTTAAGAATCAACTGTTTAAAAAAATTACGACTTTCCACTAGATTTCTTTTGTTGAAATCACGTTTGACTACACATAGTTACATCTTTAGAGTCAACAATTCATTGTTTATTGAAAATTAAATATTTTAACCTTTGTAAGTTTTCTGTTTCCAGAGAAACCTTCAGTGATTGTGAGCTAAAACGTTTCAATACTCAATACGTTTATTGTAACCCACAATGTGAACTTAGGTGGTAGGGACATAAGATACATTAGTTTTGGAGCATTCAAGCCTTTACAGTGTGCAATATAATTTTTTTATTACAGAAATTGCAAAGACTACTGACCAATATTTAAGTTTTAATGAGTGGGTGTCGAATCTTGACCCCTTAACACACATTACCCAGACTTATAAGTCATTACACACGTGGGCGATATTTACAGTCAAATAAAGTGAGTTTTAATATTGTCGGTTACTTAATTCGTTGAGTCAATAATGTCAATAGGTAACTATATCTATTAGTTTTCTTACTTATCGTGAAAGGCTATGACCTTATAGTAAATATAACTTTGATTGTGTACAGTTGTTTTGAAAAACTTTTTGTGTTACCCGACTTCTGGTTCTGACTTTACTTTGAAAGCCTCTATAGACCTAGAGGTGATTAAAGGGTTGTAATCTACGACTATACTGTGTGAAAAAAATTGGTCGCAAATTGTTTTGTCATTTTTATTTCGTAGCTAAATAAATAATAATGTCGAAACGCAAATAAGACGCCTGGATAATTTGTTACACGATATGATCCCTTAAGTGGTCTATTTATAAATAAAATTACCTTAATTTCGTTATCGTATCATCACTTATTTCTGACATTGTGTTTGTTCATAGAAAATGGAAGATAATATATTTAACTAGATAAAGATATTTAGAGGAACAACTTAAAAAAAAAATCCATTAATAACCGTTGTAGTCATAACAATAAACAATGTTAAACCATGCCTACCATTTCATAATAATACAATTACTATCCACATAATATGTAACTATAAAACAAAAAATGTTACAATTAAATACAAATAAAAGTAGCCATTCATAAAACACGTCTGCTTCCAACGTATGTGGGACACGGAATGAGTGGATACCGCTAAAGCAGTAGCTATGACGTCACATATCCGCTGCGCACACGCAGGGCAACGTGCGTTATTGACAGTCGACGACAAGTGACTTGTCAGATGTCGTGACGTAAAAAAATGTTCCAAGTTTGTTTACACACAAAGAGGAAAGAATGTGGTTTTCTTAGAATTGTTTCAAAAGATTTGAAGCTGCAATTTATTGGTCTTTAGATAAAAGTGTTTGTTGACATCGCTGACACAAGTGTTGAAGTTGCCCATAGCCTGCCCATCATACCCGCCAGATAGTTAAATGAATAATATTGGAAAAGTATTTTTTCTTCTGTTCCGAATTGATCTGAGTATAATGAATGAAAATGAGCATCTGCGTATAGTACAGTCACTTACGTCACAAGTTACCATTCCTAAACTTAAAAGCCGTTTATCAATTTGTTTTGTTTAATCATCATTCCATATTCGTCAACTGCTGAACATTAGCTCTCCCCAATTGCACGCCATCGAGATCTATCTTCGGATGTTTTGTTTAAATTAAGGCAAAAACTTGTCATTCATACTCTTTATTACTGTCTATCGACGGACTTAATTCATTTATTACTTTTGTACCAAGTCGTCACCTTTCTGCCCTTATATTTATCAGTTAAACCTATTTAATTCGTGTTTAAATTGTCAGTAATGTACGCCGGATACGATAATCGAGTAACGGCGCATTTCCGTACGAACGTACTTTGTTGTCGAGATTACTGTTGCTGTGGGAATACTATTTTATGAATGAAGTTATCTTATTAATGGTTAACAAGAAATAAGATACCGTAGAATTACAGATGAGTTTATTTACGCAAATGAGGTGAGACATGTGGCGAGGACAAATACAAAGTTGTCTGAATTAGTAACGCTGGCAACTCAAATATGTATAAAAAACTAGCAATGAAATATATTCATAAATAGTTTAATTAAAAAAAAAATGAACCACAAAACATTTTTTTTTCAGCTAAAATTATTGCTTCGGATATGTAAGTATCTACTATCTATCGACTGTACATATAAACAATCTAATTCACAACAGTTTTGAACCATCCAATCCATACATTAACAAAACGCCCGTAGCAGTCTACTACTCTATAAAGCCATTTGGGCTAATGAACAACAGTCCACGCGAAAATCGTCGCTCTACGAAACCCTGGGGCCATTTATCGATTTGATAACAACCATATAAAGATAACTACAGCATTACTACTCTCTATTAGTCCCACTTAGTTAAGAAAGGTAGTGCAAAACCTACACTTTGTTTTTTTATCAAAAGTAGTTCGCACTAAGTATTCCTCGTGTCGCGGGAGGTTTCACAAGCATTCATGTCACATGCTCAAAAACACAACTTACACTAAATTTTACTTTTTTTTTCATCCATGAACTAATAAAAGCGGTAAAGTGCGAGTCGGCATCGCGACGTTGAGGGTTCCATACAAATGTTGCAAAGACATCACCATCAAATAGATGACAACAGTTCCATTTTTTATCCCACAGGTCCGGAGCTCAAGAAACTACACTAATCCACTTTTTCTTTCATTCATAAACAAAAAAACAACTAATATCTACCGGCTAGCTCGCCCATTACGCGTAACGGCATCTCGAGTATTTTTTACAGCTGTCTGTCAAAACATCGTAAGTAATAAGGTCGAGAACCGCCTACGACAGACGCAGCTATTACGTCACTAACACATGGACAGCATAGATAAGGTGATAACGCAATCGGATTTTATTGACGAAGTAAGTAGGTCGGAGTCATTGATTAAAAGGATATGTTTTCGCGTAGTTTGCGAAAAAGAAAGGATTTTAAGAATTATTTTTTTTTGGTTGATCTTTTTTTTTAAGATTTGTTTTTGCTTTCGATTTGTGAACAACGATGATCGGAACACAAACGTTAAAAATCGTTCAGAACAGCTTCATTTTGTATCTAATGGAGTAGTAGGTATTCTAAATTGTAACAATTCATCGATATATTCACTAAGTTATAAAGGACTAAACGAGTCCAAATGTAAAACTGTAAATGGGTACAAAACCATAACTTAGCTTGTCCAAAATATAAACAACAACAAAACGAATTTATATTATATTTTGACAGCACAAACATCGACTATTCCCGTCCATATTGACGGTAAAATAAAATGAAGAGCTTACTTTTGTAATAAACTGTCAATCGAACGAGTTCATTGCAGATTGGTTGAACAAAACGTCAATAAATCATAACGAATTGCGTGAATACGTTAGTTATATTTATTGGAATACAGTATCAAATAATATTGTTGAGAATTCCGTAAAAATAAGCTACACAAAAACAAATTTCTAAATCGTCGGATCCTTAAATTTGTGCCTATATTACCGTTGCTTATAACATCGATTATTATTTTAAGTGAAATGCACCATCTATGAAAATTTCAACTGCCTAGCTATCATAGTCCTTATGATACAGCCTAGTAGCAGAAAGATGGACAGACAGATAACAGAGCCTTAGCCACAGGAATAGTTCCGTTTTTTCCCTTTTTGAAACTCAGAAACTTGAGTAGCATTCAACCCATTGCTCTGACATTTATCAGGAAATACAAATACGAAATGACGTATCGTATTTAAGAACTCTACAATTTCGGAATGTTTTTGTAACCTGATTGTGTCGTTAGTTTTTGCATCAGTTAGTATGTGTGGGAAATGTTTGAAAAACATCACTCACCTGTTAGTGGTATATGTAACGCATAGTAAACAAAAAATGTACATAATAGCTGTTTCGACCTAGTACTTTATCCAAGCTATTTTCAAATCAGATACTCCGTCTTACTAAATTCAGCTACTTAATTTTTTCCGATTTATTCGATTCCTTTGAAACCAATTCAAAAGAAAACTATAAATAAATAAATAAATGCGGACAACGTCACATACATTGTTCTGAACCCAAAGTAAGTTGCCAAAGCACTTGTGTTATGGAATTCAGATACAACGAAGGTACCACAAACACCCAGACCCGAGATGTTATGGTAAAATTATGTTAAAATGTGATTATTATTTTTTACATTGACCCGACCGGGGATCGAACCCGGGACCTCAGAGTTAGCGACACCTTGAAACCGGTGCGTACGCCACTCGACCACGGAGGTCGTCAAACTGTATTAAAAGATTCAGATTATTTCCCGGATGTAAAATAAGGATTATTTTTCCATCGCAATGCACGTCCTTCTATTCTCTCCTGAAAACTGCATTTAGTATAAAACAGTGCTTTCTCCCCACTAAACTATTTTCTAAAATAAATACTCAGGATTTCTTATGGGGATCCCCAGTCTAGTAAAAAAACAAAACTAAATAAATTTAGTTTATTAATAGACTAACTCAGTTTCGACATTTAAATCTTAACTTCAGGCTCAGTAGGTATGTTCAATACCTTACTATAGATGTACTCTATGCATAGATTTGTATGCTAATTCGTGCTGTCAAAGGAGACTAGCTGTCGTCTCCAGATGCATAATATATTATCAAATTATCACTACGCAAGGACGGTGAGAGCTCGAATTTATTGGAAGTTCGCTCTCTATTTCTGCTAAAGGTAAAATACATACAGTTCTATAGAGCTTGATGATCAATTATTACTTAATATTATAGAAAAGTGGAAAGCGAAGAGTATCGAAACAAAACAGGTCAATTATAATAGTTTATAAAACACACATTTGTTCGTAAAATTCGTGCATATGCATATGTATTTCTACGGAAAATTCACATAAACATGTGCAAACAAAGATAATCTAATTTAAGGAATAGAAAATTCTAGCACAATGCCTCTTCTTTCTCCTGCCATTTAACACATGTGTACACAATATCTTGCCATCCCTGATTCAGACGTTTCCAGCTTTCAACTTAGCTAACAGTATAAAAGTCTTAAAAGACGTTTTGGAACGCTCGAGTAACTGCAAATGTGGCATGAAGTGACCCTTAGATCATTAAACCTTTTTACTGCACCTACATTTAGCTCACACGTTAAAAGCCTGGCTCTCCATAAAACCTCTTCCTAATTCCCAGATCATTAAGACACATTAAATGATATCGTGTCACCCCTTAAAATAGTAAACTTCCAATTAGTGATGTCACAGAGCAGATTAAAAACAGAGGGTCCATTTTCTCCAAATACATTTTTAAAGGTTTTGCCGAGTTGTGTTGTTTACATATGTAAATCTCAGATAATACCTTAGCTGGGATCAAAAGCGCGACCAGTGAAGAAAGCTGAGTGCTTATCCACTGAGCCAACAGGATTACCTCTTTTCCGGCGTACCATTCTAAAATCGTAGCGTAAAATCCTTTGCTCGTGCTTCGTATATTTAAATTTTCCTTTTTTTGTAGATCCATGCTTTTACGTAGTATGGATGGTATTTTATGGAGCGTGACTTAAACGAACATTGAGTTACAGTTTGATAAAGATTTCAGTTTATTTTTCAGTTTTATCACTCGTTTTTTTGAATTCTTCGATTTCAGGTTTTACCAATATTCACTACATAGTATGTCACACTTCTGATAGTGAGCAAATAAAACTACTTATAAGTAGGTTCTTGTTCTAAAAGAAACTTCAAAGTTTATATTATGAAAATTGTAATGTGATATGATTATATCGTCTTTAGGATCAACCTATAAAGTACTTGATAAGATATCTCTGTATTCTGGTCAACTTAAAAAAAAACACGCAATTATACCGTCTAAATAATGAACCTACTGACCATTTCTACGCTAGGCCCACCCTGGGGCAATCTTCTAATAAACAAGCTACAAGCAGCGCACGCGCAGATCCACGCACTATGGTTTCACCGGGGCAATTTGCGTCCTGACTGTGATTGAGTGATTACTGTGTTCTTGTATCATTGCTACTGTGGACCTACAATTTGTATTTAGATTTTTATAGAAGGATTGATTTATAATGATGGTTTGTGCGTTAAGTAGGTTTGTTTGTCTTTGTTTAAGTATCAAGTGACGCAAGTATAAATGGAGTATTAAATAAAATCTAGTAAAATATGATTTCAAAATTTGTAACCAATTTATGAGTACAGAGCCAGTGAAGGGATTTTCTTTCAAAAGCGTCATTTTTCCTAGCTTTTAGTGTCCTATTGCCATTCAAAAGCCATCCCCAAATCCAACACAACACAGAAAATTGGACATACACCGACAAAACCTAATCCATTATTTCACATTCCATACATAAACAACTAAGTGAAAAGGACGAAAACTTTCATAAAATTGCAGACTAAATTGACGTCATAAACAGCAGTCTATCTTATGCTGGCAGCTAAAACATTAAGGTGCATAACAAAGCCTTTTATACCTCTCAAACAGCTCTTGAACGTCCCGAAATATCTCGTAAAATGTTCGGGCGAGAATCCTCGAGCTATTTGTAAGAAACTTTAATAATTCGTAGCAAGTTTCATTTGGCTCACCGTTTATCTTGTGTGGTAATAGATTAGTAACTCGTTGGTTTACAATTGGGTACGAAATTGGGTATTTGTCTTTCGTCGTTTGAATAGTTTTCATTAGAACCACCGCATGTTAAATATTTTAATATTCCACAACTTTTATACAACGCCATCAAGTCTCAAATTAATCAAAGCTTCTATTAGGGGTACTACAGAACTGATAAAATACTTATATCTTTAGATAAAATGTATATATTGATACATACTGTAGGTAAATTCTATTCTATTCTATTAGAGGCAGAACTACCAACCGAGCTCATCAGAGAAACATTCGTATTAGCTGGGAATCGAACCCAAATCCTCCGATATAGCTCCATATGTTTAATATGTACATAGATTCTTGTTGGTAATTATATTTTGAGCCGTTTGGGGTCGAAACGTTCGGGACATGGGGACCAGGTGCACGAGTTCTTTATAAAGAACTCGCAAAGCGTTTGTTCGACTCTACACGTGATCAGAAGGCTGGTCTATATTTTGCCCAAAGAATTAGCATTGCCACACAACGTGGCAATGCAGCCAGCTTTCTGGGCACGTTTCCCGACTTTGGCAGGGATGAGGATATCTTTTTTTGACGCTTTGTAAATAAAGTATATTTTTCTTTTTATATTGATATAGCTTTCAAAATGTAAATATTAGTTTAGTTTAGTTCCTAGACAATTATAATATGTTATGACAAATAAATTGGCAAGATACATAGATTCTATATTCTACGTTAATTTCAATTGCTTTACTAGCCCGCATAACGGTGGCATATAGTTTATCAATAACACATACCTAATACAGTATCTTATCCAGTATCATTAGAAAACTATTTATGTAGTTTTCTGAGAATTGATATAAATAATATTGCTACTATTACCTACTATTGTTAACATTTTATTATATTATTATTTATTGCAATATTAAGGCAATATAATGACGTCAAGATCATATCATAGATATAATTCGCCTACGAAATAAAGTATTTTGTAATCTTCAAACACAGAAGTTTACAAATCGGATTATAGGAATCTGTATATAGTAAAGAAAACAGATCATGGTGTTAATGCATTACTTTATTCCTGTACTTGGATGTCCTAAATTACAATACTTAAATAGATACGGAAGATGTTGCTTTGTTTATGTTAGAACACGTTACGTGTAACGTATATCAACCCGCAGCAGACTTTGAAGTAAACACTATAGACAAAGCAGCATAAACGCTACAACTTCCACGGCACTGGTCTTCAATAAACGCCATAGCGTGACCATAAGCCTCTTACATCGTCATACTCTATGCTGTCACAGATACTGCAAGCATTTACTAGCACGAGTCGTTTGAAAAAGAAACATCAGTTATTTCGAGTCGGATTCACGTCACAGAGGATTACGTACAAATAAACTGAAGGCAGTCTGGTGACGGACGGACAGACAGACGGGACAGGCCTTAGTAATGGGGTTCTGTTTTAACCAAAACCACCAACCAAAAAAAAATGCGATCTCAATTCTCGATATCGAGACGTGTTTAGACGAAACACAGATAGTTTATAACGTTTACACAGGATAGTCATCATCCCATTTTATGTTCCCATGGTATCATTTTCCATTGGTAGTGCGCGGGCCGGCGGGCAACAACTAGGGGGCTATTTGGACACATGAAAATCACGATTCGTTTCATTCACTTACATCAAGTCTTTTTAAATATATATGGGCATTATTCAGTCAAATCAAACATCAGTCGACGTTAAGACTGCCCAAGACAAGACTAAAGATCGTCGACCTACTTGTCGAACATGATCATGACAAATGCTTCTAAACACGGATCAAATACATGTCAGCTTTCCTTCAGTTTCCCGTAACGTTCACGGTGTTATTGACCTTGACCTCTCGGTAAGGTCTCCTGACCTTCGATAGAGGTCATTGAATATAGGCCGCCGTATGCAGAACTGCATGTTCAAGGGCGGTTTAAATCTATATGTAGCATGTTTTCAAGGACTTTTCGGACAAGTAGAGATCAATACCTGTAATGTATTAAGATTTATAGACCACGTTATGGTTATTATAAAAGGTGAGTATTAGAATTAATAGAAGAATTAATAGTAGAATGTTAATAAAATAAAAAAGAAAATTGTTACTAGTACACCCTCGTATTATTGCATACATACAAAAAAAAAACAATACCTGAGGTTCGTTTTTGCAATACTTGTTCAGTACTTTACATAATAATGGCAATTTACCTGTTACGCCAACTTCACAGTCCAATTGTGATCACTGATTAATCAAATGTTTAAAATTAAATAATAAGTTTCTTTCATCTATCACAGACTAAAAATAACTTTAATTTTTTCACACTTGAAAAGCACAGGTCTCAGAAATAAAGCTCAGAAATCAGCTAAAGCTAAACTGGAGTAGTTATTTCTCTTCTTTTGATTTCCACATTTCCAGAGTACTTTCTGAATATAAGCACGGGAAATAGAACCTTCTTCGAATTTCCTCAAATCCCCTGTCAATCACAAACACACCATGTCACAACATTTCACGAGTCCCGTTAGGCGTCACAAGGGAAATATCTTTAAGTAATGGAAATAGGGACAATTATATTTGTTCATGAACACAATTTATGTACTTACAGTTTATTTATTCACCTTTAAAACAATATCTATTTCTATTTTAGAATGGAATATTATTTATGGCACACCACATAAGTACAGGATTGGATACAAATAAATAGTTACATGGTGCCAAAATGGGCGGTCTCTTCGCTAAGAGACTACAGACAACCTTCTATTTCAGTACGTAATTTGACAGAACTAGCATGTAACTTACTCGCGTCATAAGTATTCAGCCAGCAATGTCTCAACCCGCATGTAAACAGGTAACAAAACTACAGAACATTCCCAAAACTTCGTCTCGCCAAAGGATAAAGACATAAAAACTGTATGAAAAACATAAATCCTCAGTATACCTGTACCATGAATTCTTACAGCTTTTCTCCTATCCTTGCAGATACGAGAACCCGTACTACAATGTATAGCCGTGTCTCACTTCTACAACAGCGAGAGTTATGCCTTAGTAGCTCATAGTACAGGTACTGAAGATCTTACGAGGACATGAATAGTTAGTCAAGTGTCTGCTTTTCAGTATATTATTCAAACGTTTGGGTGCAACAGGTAAGAGTTCATTCACCTGTCTAAGCTCTAGAGATGCAAATATGTCGTGCATATTTGAAACTGACAGCTTGCTTTACCGCAAGATTCTGGGTACACAGCTGACGTCTCGAAAATAGATCCAGAGAAAAGTTATTTATTTTTCTAATCAAAGGTAAGCGCTGCTGAGATTGGTTTTTTGGTCCTTGGTTTGGTGATTGGACAGCAGATTAACGTTGATAAGCCTTTAATACCCTGTGTTCTTATATTAACAAAAGTGGATGATTCCTTGTGTCGCGGGGAGTTTCACAAGCATTGAAAAAACATACTCGGAACAAGCGTTCGTGGATCACATGCGTTTGTCCAAAGCGTGGATCGAAACCGCGACACTTTGCACACAGTGAAGTTTAAAATTATCCGTGCACTCAAAATAAATCATCTTGTCACTCCGATTGATCCTAATAAGACGAAAGTACATAAACGTTATTAAAAAGGCAACAGAACAATTATCAAAGTTACTAATAAACGTAGGAAGTTCCCGACACTTGCAACTTCAAGTGATCGTAGTTCAAAACTTCTGTAATAACTTGTAAAATGACTTTACCGACTGATATTAAAGTGGATTGAATTACTTACTCGTGCGTTACTGTAAGTTTCAATTATTGCAAGAGAGTTATTTATAAATAAAGCAATAGGATCAAAGTTAAATTCTTTATTTCAATTAGACCAGCATATGTGGCCACTTTTGAACGTCAAAACAATTCTTCATATTTAGGACCATCGTAAAACACTCTCTGATAGAACAATTTGAATGTTTTTTTTCACATATCAGCTAGTATATTATAAATAAATAATTAATAACTGAACTATAATGAATCTGTACAAGTAATTGTCATTGCTAACAACGACGCTTTCGCTGGAAAACAGCTGCACAAATCTTAATACAATTTAGTAGGACTCTTACAGAACTATTTTAGACGAGCTTCAATTCCAACTAGAACCTAGGGCCTGTTGGTCTAGTGGTTAGTGACCCTGACTGCTATACCGGAGGTCGTGGGTTCGATTCCCGCCCAAGACAAATGTTGTGTGATGAGCATCATCATTTTTTCTGGTGTCTGGGTGTAATATCTATAATATGTATGTATTTAGAAATATTTAAGTAAGTTTATCAGTTTTCTGGTTACCATAACACAAGCTCTGCTTAGCTTGGGATCAGATAATCGTGTGTGATAGGATATATATTATATTATATTAATTTTTAATAAAAATATCACCAGTCTTTAACTAAGCCATTTGTTAAGTTAAGGACTCTGAAGACAAGCACCTAATCGAAGCTAATCACCACTCTTGCTCAGGGTGGCTTGGTATGTAACGATTTGATATTACAATAATACGAATAGAAGGATTTCGTATTTCAAAAATATAAAAAAAAATGTACAATAAAGCTCGAACCTTTACAATCGTATTATTTCATTCAATGGTTCTTATTACTTGTAAGCTAAATAATTTGAGATTAAGAATCATCCCGAACGCGTGTACCGGGCTTACGTAACGTGCTCGACCCAGTTACTTTCACAAAACAAGGAAAAACATTGATTAATTAAACAGATTATATAAAGTCGGTTATATAGAACTGGTGATTAGATGTTACTGGTACTACGATTACTGGGTTTGATTATCGGGTCATCACAGTCAAATTATGAACCCTATAAGGTAATTTTTAAAAGTAAAAAGTGTCGATGAAGTTTCAAATAAAATAGTAAAAAGCTTCAAAGAAAAATTAAGAGAATAACATAATAATTGCTATCGACTTAATAATTTATATCACATCGCATTATTTTTATAAAAGAAATATATTTCAAGTGTCACGAAACTCAAAACTATCAAGTCATCTCTGATAAAAACTACTGGCAGTATTTTTACCCTTTATCACATACAAAAAGAACTTGATTTTAAATATCAAACAGTTGGTTATACAACTAATTAGAAAGCGAAGTTCTCTTTATTATTAACATGATTACACAAGAGAGTTCTAAATATGTTCATTAAAAGTATAATACACGTGCGGACAAGGAAAATCAATATGGGCCGACTATGTCTCCGTTTATATGGGTCAATGGGCCGATAGCAAAAAAAAACGCGACGAAAATAAAATTCTAGATTTTTATAGGTTTAGTTTTATGGGCAAAAAATGAGTTTATTAGTTTGTGTTTTATTACAGGCATAGTGAAAGCTGGTATATTTACTTTTTGAAAGATTGAATAATATTTAGTTTTTAGGTATACTCACGTGATATTTTTTTCAGTTTTATCACCGTTGTCCTGTTGGCCTTGCGGTTCTGGATGGATTTGTAGGCACAAAGAGTAGTTTCAATACCAACGCAGGCAAAGTATCAATGTGACTTATTAAAAGTTATATTTTCTTAGCTTTAGTGGGATATTTATAGACTGGTATTATTATTATTATATCTAATAAAAGTATAAGCATACTTAAGTTATGATTGTAACGCAGATATTTATAACAATACAAGATATTCAATTATATTAGCCTGGTTGAACAAACGGTACAGTACGGTATATAAATTAATAACTTTCAGTGGAGAAATTAATCAATTCATTTTTTTTTGGAACTAAGAGATAATTTCCGAATCTTGAAGAAGATTAGAAAAATGAAAAATTAATCATGTTATTATTCAATTAATCATATTCAGTAGAATTTAAACACACCATCCGTGAAGATCGCTAATCCTCACGCCAACTTTTAATTAACATGTTTGAGAAGACCTGACAAACGTGAATGTTGAAAATGAAAAACTGTTTATTAAAATAAAAAGAGAAAACAGTTTCATAGTCTCTAAGGACGACAAAAAATTGCACGTCGCACATAAAATACTTTAAACAGTAAATAATATTTAAATTGCTGACGGTACAATTTTCAACTATGCCTCAACGGCTTTGCCTTGGGTAACTGCGTTTTTAATATGTTCTTTTTTCAAGTTTGCTGCACGGTCGACAGTCTTTACGATGGTGTAAGCAATTACACTTTCCACTTTCTTATTTTGTAAATGACAAGTGCAAGTTATTCATAGGAGAAATGTCTTATGAAATTGAATGGAGCAAATAGTCTGGAAATGTATAGCAATCATAACCTAGGAGTATGCAGTATGTGTTACAATTAATGAGAGAAACACGAGGATTAATGTTCGTTCAGTTAATGGGTATCAGGTTTTTCACATTATAGATAGATACTTTTTTAGGATTAAGTAAAATAAGGGGAAAAACTGTACCCTTTTACGGAGGGACCGCTGTCTGTCTGTTTGTCCGTCCGTCTTATGAACTCTGAGAGTTAGGCAGGTGAAATTTTCTCCCAAATAAATAAAGATCGTAGTTAAGCAACGTTGTTGCTGGCATGAATTTGCTGGTGGGTGACATATCAATTTGAGGATGGGTATGAAGGTAGGTACTCTACGTAGTGACGTTGTGAGTTCCAATATTTCCCGCGAAAAGGAAATTCTCGAACACTATTACAAATAAATAGCTAAAGTCAAATATTAAGAAAAAATCAAGCAATATTACACCTTCAGTCGTATCGCTAGGATTAGAAATCAAATTGACTGAATTCGTCTTACATTTAACCAGACGTTATAATAAGTTATAGCTCAGATCCGGCACCAATGTTCTCGATTCAATTAACGATAATAACATCGTTTCATACAAGATATTCAATTATATTAGCCTGGTTGAACAAACGGTACAGATCTAAATTAATAACTTTCAGTGGAGAAATTAATCAATTTATTTTTTTGGAACGAAGAGATGATTTTCGTATCTTGAATTACTAGAGACAAATTCAAAATCGGTTCACCTGTAGCAGAGCTATAATGTCTCAAACAGACCTGTCAAATTTCCTGATTGTCGTTTTTGCGTCGATGTTGCGGACGAAAAAAATTATTAGTTTTATTATTTATTTATTTTGGTGTTGATTGCCAATGAAAACATAACAGTTTAATAGGTAAACATTATTGCTACGAAAACGAAAGAGGCTGCTTCGTGACAGGTTTAAAAGGAGACGCTAATAGAAATAATAATACTAAATAAAATTCCATTTTTATAAATGTAAACCGTAATTGTCGCAGAAACTTTTCATATATTCCACATATTAGGTAATCAGCTAAGTAGGAAATTATTTCTGAAAATTCTCGGGATTAGGAAGATACAGAGAATTTCTGCGTCACATTAAAATTTGCTTAACAGACAGACTGATAGACATACGGAATACTTTGACGTGAGTAATTTCTCTAAGGGATTCTTGGAGAAATTAGGACTGTATTTGTGTTACCGGTAAAATCCGGGTTGAAGGTGACGTGGGAAGAAATTAAGTAGCGGAAGATGTGACTTTACAATTACACATATGTATTGTTCGGAAATTATTTGATCATTAGTAGGGGTATATTTTACCAATTACCTTTTTTATTTCGCAATCAACTTGTGCTCTTAGTAGAAAATGCAAATCAAGATGTCAACTTAACAATCAGTACTCTGTTTTCGGTCAACTATCAACATCATAAATTCCAAACGATTTCAGGTTACATCGTCCTAAAAATTGACATGTTAGCTTTGCAAAAATTATCGCAACCATTAATAATTTGGTTCACCCAGATCCCGTCGCGCAGGAAGTAACCAATAAACAGCGTAATATTCAGTTATTTGCGGTAAAACACCGTGTTCATTTTATTGCGGCCGTGTTAATTACCAACCTACAACATAATATGGAAAATTACGTAATGCCTCATACTTAAAATATTTTGTTGAAAATTATTGCGCAATTCGCTTTCAAACAGTTGGTGTTTTCTGGGGATCAAATAAGCCTGTACACCCGTAGTATGATCAGACTTCGTTGTCATTTTTGTGTAACGTTTAAGAATTGACTTGTGGAGGAAAAACTTCGCATACATTTTAACGTATTTTCCACGTGTCTCGCTGCTGGGCAAAGGTCGCTCCTGAAGGATGGTTAATATGAAATCAATTTAAAAAAAAATTGAAAAAAGGATTTTACAAATTACGATTCAATTGAGTCACACAGTTTGAAATACAATAAATCACATCAAAATATTCACCTATCTTCTAAACGCCTTATTATAACCTAAACAGTATAGAAGACGTTCAATGTTCCTGAAACCACAAAACCAAACGCCGGCTTCTCATTTATTTACAAGTTATGTTCCACTCGATTTAACTTTGCCGAACAATCAAAGGCGTTCGAGTGGGTGTTGCTTGGTCTTTGGCAGGCAAATGACTGATCTAACCGTGTCACTGGCTTCAATACATATTAGGGGTAATGTATTATTAAGGATGGAGAGAAAATTTTGTGTAGGAACAAATGTATCAGCTTGTAGTATTGCAAAATTAGACCAGGGACAAAACATTACATTGTTGCTAGGCTAGCATAGATAATTGTAAAAAACTAACCTATCAAGTATTTTGTAAATTCTCAGAAATGTTGAAATCGATGCCAAATCTGTACTAGAAAAATAATATCAATTCACTAAAGAAAATACAAGAAATTGCCTCTAGTAGGTACAACATTCATTGACAGTTTTATTGAAGAGACTTAAATTATTGAAGAGGACAAGAAGCCATCCACAGATGCTGATAATGATAATTTATATAATCGTTGCATAAATTATATCATTATCTGTTAAACTGCTGAGATCTTCTGGTGTTAGCCAAATGATCAACCAATTAAGATTGCTTACATTGAATATAACAGCACATAAAAGTGCACAATAAAAAATCAGGTAAAGATAAGTAGCCTATTGGAAGTCTCAAATATGGAATAATGGAAGACATATTTTCTCTTTGTTCCTCTGAAATGGTAAAAGGAACAGTGTAGACTGCTTACAATTCTGAACAGACTGCGGCAATACACAGGATACCTACGGTGCTGGTCGTATTTCATGCGATGCTTATTTGAGATACAATAAAATGATATATTTTACAATAATAGCAAAAGGTAGACTGGTTTACGATCATACGTGGAACGGAATTATTGTCAACATTCATTAGTTTCAGATACAGAGTAAGGCATTTTGTAAGATTTTGGGTAATGGATCAATTTTGTCTCATTTCGCAAGGCAATATAACAAAGGCGAAAAAAGACTGTTTAAGTCAAGACACCATTTTTTTACAACATGCAAAAGTAAGTTTTCCATATTATTTTAAACCTTTTAATGCAAGACACTAACATAATATAAATAAGAAAGAACAAGAATAACTGTGTAGATAATTAATAAAAAAATGTGTCAAAAACTTTATAATTGCTCTTTTTCTATTAGGAAAAATAATATTTGCATTAAAAATACGAACTTTGAAAGACTTGCAAAAAATAAATGAGAAACATTATTTTTTGAGGAAAACGTCGAAGCTTGTCTGGCCAAGTAAACTCAAGGTATTTCCGAAACGATATTGAGAAAATATATTGCGTTGGTAATAGAAAGTTCTTTATAGCAAATAAGGAAAAAGTTTCAATATTTCAGTTTCTACTACATACAACGTTTATTACTATTAGATAGTAATATGGAGATACTTTCTCTAAATTATAGTACTCTAAAGATCAATTGAATTCAACTGTTTTTACTGTTTTCAGTTCCGCAATCAGAATCATTTTGATTGAGGAAAAAAGCTTATAAGGTGTCTTAACTTAACTTAAACTTGAACAAAACAAAGTCCAAGTTAAATGAAACAGCTGCTTCCCATAATTTCCGTTACAAAACAAATAAAGTTTTCAAGGAAGTGTTAACAAACGTTCGATATTAATAAATTGTCCCTTGACACAGTCGACACCTCATAAATGGCGCCCACCGTGGGGCCACGAGGCACACCTACATTTTCCATTAAACTCGAAGTACTGTAAGAACAAGACAAAAACCCTTAACATCATTACATTAAAGATCAACATCCTTTGTTTCGGCGTCAATGTCAGTGATTACATTTGGGCGTCAAAGCAAAATGAACTTTGTAATTGGAGTAGAAAGATTCGATATCGTCAGTTATAATAAGTTCTAATAGAAAAGGGTCTGTTTTAAGAGGGGGAGTGAGGGGAAACGGGAACAACACGGGGAAGCTTGAAGCCGTCGCGACAGTCTGGAGTGAGGAACTAAAGGCCTTTGTTTAGTTAGAACGAACAAACCTCGTAAACAAAATCTAGAAGGTGAAATAAGAAGTTATTCGACGAAACAAATTGTGGTAAGTGAGGGTAGGAGTAATAAATAAAAGTTCTTCCTTAATTCATTGTAAGTTAAGCACTTAATGTAAACCTTCTGGTAAGAAGGTCTTTAGATTTACGAGTTTGTGTTACTTAATGTTAATTTAATGCTATTTTAACTTTATCACTTACTTTGTAAAAGTTTTCTGTGCTGCTTTTAGTTACCTTGTTTTTTTTTCGTATAACAATGATTTTATTACATACAATTTCATTCATAGAACATTCTTAAATACCTACCGATTTAATGAAACTTAAAGTATGACATTATTCTTACTTGCTTCAAATCAGCCTTTTATCATGACCTGCTGCTAGTTACATGAGAACTGCACAATTGGATATATGTGTCATCGATTCGTAAATAATCACTTTAGTAGAATAGACTTAGAAATATTTCCATGGCAAAGAGTTGCAAATTCGCTAATGCATATTGTGCACTCTGTCAAAACCTTGTTATTGTTTTAAACGTTTGTTGCGTTCGAATTGATTTACATATACTTTTATTGTTTTTACGTAGTGTATTTCTCTTTGCCTTATCTAATGAAAATTATGTTAGTAATTTACGCTTAGTTTGTTTACGTAGTATCGCATAGTTTTAACTTTTGAAATGTTTAACTCGGAGTACTCCACAATAAAACCTAATAAAACTGTACAATATATTGAAATTTCGACTCCCTAAGACCAGACCCCCGAAGTTACACGCACAGCAACAGCCCCCTGTCTGGCTCCAGGGCAATTTGTCAAGCGCCCGGACCTACCCTCACAGCCCCTCGTATAAAAGCATTTGAATAATCGAAATGATGACGTAGCCCTTGATATTGGCAATGTACAGGTGCAGCCACATTCAGGAAATGGAGGTCGGCGGTTTATGATGGCATGTCACGTAAGTTTGCATTTTTGGGAGGATATAAAGGAGGGAAAGACTTCCGCTTCGATTCTGCTCTATTATAATGGAAATAATAGCGATAGCTTGCAATTTATTAACTAGAAACATCATTTTATGTGCCATCGATGGAACATTTTTGTAAGATTGCTAGATAATTGTCTATCTATGAATTTAATAGAATCCATCGAATAATAGCTAGCAACGATTAAAGTAATATAAAAAACGTACAAGCCACAAGTGTCGCTTATTCTTAATCTTAACTCCCTCTTAAATCGATTTTTACGTCAGTACCTACTACCTCAACAGCAATACCAATCTTGGACAAGTACAAAAATTCGATATTGGTCCAAATCGATTACACACTTCAAAGGCAACATAAAAAGAGACTTCTATAATATTAAATATCAAACACGGGTTTAATAATACTGGTTCTACCCCTATGAGTCACCAGCAACGTCGAGGGTGGCCATTGAAGCTAACAGACCCGATATTTATAGAGTTTATCGCTGTTTTATATCGAACCACTGCATGGACTAATAAAATGAAGAGAATCATCAACACATCATTATATAGTTTGTGTTTTGATAGTTTTATAGTCATTGAGCTATTTTTCATGGAAGATGGAGAACCATTTGGACCAATCTGTCGCACTTCACAAAACTGCAGCAAGAACTTCGGCCTTTAATATTAAGGTAGTATCTGAATGGACTGTTCTAACATCTACAGAATAAAACTTTTGTATCCTCATTCTGATTGCACAAATGTTCACTTTGTAACATATTTCATAATACCCCCACCGTGGAATTTGGGAATTTATATCTCTGGATCTACTGAACCGTTTGTGGAAATACTTTTACGAACAGGATACCATACTATACTTTCCGAAAAATACCGTCGAACGAAGTACACACGGGTCAGTAAGTAGTAGACTAGTACACACAAAGTAGGTTATCTAAAACCGATGCAATATAATTACGTCAGATCAAACAAACTATGTTAAATGTTATCCTAACTCGGTACAGTATTTGAGGTAATTCCAGGCACCTTGGCAATTAACTGCGTTCTAACTAGCAATTAGATTATTGAAAGTGGATTAACACTGGAAAGCGTTCTCTTAGGATCAGTTTAGCATTGGACAGCAGTAAGTTGGGATTAGGTTAGCTTTATGGCAAGTTGAGTCGAGTGGACGATGTTCTACCAATAGCAATACCAATAGTATATGTACTTCAAGGATAAAAATGGTATTGGTATAATTGAAGGGACTATTAAAACGATAATCGTCCTCCATGCGATCGAAATCGCGAGAAATAGCTAGTTCTTCATGTGTAACTAGTAAAAAAGTTAACCTGAATTCTGTTTAGGAATCATCACATGATTAATACATGATCAATTGAGTAATTGACGGGCAAATTGACGTGATCTAAGAGGCAAGAGCTTTCTCAACAAATACATAATTTATGTACATTTACCTATTGATACTTGTTTTTGTTCGGGTATTGTTACAAATGAGACCCTTGTTATCTCACAGTCCTGACTACTTTGATGTTACAGCTGTTTATAAATATAACCTCTTTGCTGACATTCTATTTTCAATAGGCTAACAGTCACTAAGGCAATTACTATCGTGGATATTATACAAATGCGAGTTGCAAATGGAATTGCAATGACATTCTTTGATATCATTTTTGACTGCTATTGTTTTGCAATTTACACAATAACCCTGGCAATTTGGTCGAGGTTTTACCAATTCCTGTACCATGTTCCCGATATACCTACCTAAATAAACAGCAACAATTAAATCTCAAACACCGTACCTAATTAGGACTCCACTGTGTATAATTAACGCCTCCCCGTTGACGTACCTCAGAGAATACATCCCTGATTACAAAACCATTTACATTAATGAGAACAAAAAGGGTTTCGATATACATTTCTATGTAAACACAGCTATATGTTACGGAGTCCTTGGTCAGCGGGTAATGGATTTCGATAGTAACCTCTCTCTAATGTATCGAAAGCTAGCGTG
Organism: Trichoplusia ni; assembly: GCF_003590095.1. Taxonomy (NCBI): domain Eukaryota; kingdom Metazoa; phylum Arthropoda; class Insecta; order Lepidoptera; family Noctuidae; genus Trichoplusia; species Trichoplusia ni. The sequence goes on from NW_020800318.1 coordinate 397,114, forward strand.
CGGGCGAACTGTTACGGATAACGCGAACTAACGATTATTGCAAAGATATTCGGTTCGGTCACGTTGCAGTAAAATTGGATGGTTTAAAAAGTCTGTAACAAAAGGTTGGGTTATTTTCGTAATGGTGTAACGTTTTGATAAGGCTATAACGGTTGTGAAAGACATATAGTGTAGATCTAAGATTTCTTTTTTTGAGAAACAAGTTTTCCTGCGCTTAGAAAATTAATAGTTGTATCATGGGAGGTTTTATAAACATTCAAGTTACGCATTAGCATTAGACGATCTCTATAATATATAAAACTTGTTCAACACGGGGACCGTCTCTTCGACACGTCGCGGTCGCCCATAATGAGTTTGGCGTGGTGATCTTTAACACTTGGATATCCGTGCATTCCTATGTAGTGTTCAAATTAAGGAAATTTGAACCCAATTTAAAATTATCAGAGAGAGTTTTTTGTGTATGAATGTAGTTTGCATTACATTCTAACCTCAATTTCGGTAAGCAACATTTTAATCCAGATCCCTTTCTACCTACTTAAAAATGATTCATGTTACAAATGCATTAAGGTTTAAACGGCTTCAACGCTAGTTAAAAGTAATCGTTAATTACTTAATAATCTTTGTGAATTGCGTAGATATGAGAAACTCAACAACAACGATTAAAAGTCGCACGTGCGCGCTTACCATTTTAGTAGGTGAGATGGATGATTAAGAAAAAACAACTTTATTCGATTGGAATAAAGTCGTTTTGAGTATTAATGTTTGCATGTACTTGGTGGCCGATTGTTGTACATAAATGTTGCATAGCTTTGAAAAGTTTTCAAGGCGTGACTAAAAAGCTATTGTTTAAACGAAATGCAATGTTGTTATATCAGCAACAATGTGCTGTGAGGTTTTCAACTGTTTCGCAATGAAACAGCTTCGTTTCCGTATTGATATGCAGCTTTGTTTATTTGTTATCTTGAGTTGAACGCTGACGGGGAAAATGTGTTGTCAATCAGCGCAGATGTTTTGGAAGACAAGTGTTCTAATACAATAGGTATCCTTGACGATAGTTAGAGGATTTTAAATATGTAGTTAATTTATACTGAAGCTAAAGAATTGATTTGGACGTGGTAATATCAGGAATTACTGGTTCGACTTGTAAATTTTGTTCTTTGATATAAAGCCCATTAACTGAAGAAGGCTGTGGGACATAAGCCATTAGGCCATGATAATTGGAGCTGAGAACTAATACGGTTGTGATGTCGTAGAATCGATGTAGGTACCTATATTAACCCGAAAAATACTGCTGTACGAAGAGGGAACAGGTCAGCTAGTTTACATATATTTTACCTGAATTTTCCATTATAACAAACGTGCTTTAAAGTAAAACAACAATTTGTAAGCCAAACAAATACGTCGGTATACTTAACTCAGGGATTAGGATGAGAGTTCTCAACAGACAGGCGAGCACTTAACCACTACGCAAATCACTTTAATGTTTATTATTACCAGAAAGGAAGTACGTTCATCCAGAGTACAATTGCAGAACTTTCGCATTTATTCCCTGCTTCGAATAAGAAACGGTAGCTAAGCCATTACGGAACAAAATAAACTTGTTCAGAATCGCCGTTTACATAGTAAGGAAATAAATTAAATATCCGTTTGGAAGTCTGTGCTGTTTGCAAAAAAGGAAGAACATTTTTAGATCGAAATTCAAGTATGCACTACTACCTTAATACAAAGACACAAGAAATAAATTCCTTCTTAAATTTCTAAAGAATTTCAGTGCGGAATTTTACTCCGGAAAATGTTTGCAACAAATCTTTTATCTGACGCTAAGTACCTACGAGGCTAAAGTAGGAACATTGAGGGCATACCGGACACATTTGGTGCGAAGCCAGATAATGGTAAAGTTTGCTGTTACCTCAAAAATATCATAGAATATGTACAAGTGTGTTATCTCGAATGCGATCTTAATAGTAGCTCAAAATGGTAACATGCCCGTTACGGGACTAAGAACGGTAACAAAAACAACGATTCATTCATTCAAGTTACTGTTTGGACACATTCTCACTGACTATTTAAATAAAATTCACATATAAAATGTGTAACAGTAGGTAAGAACATCGCAGATGTTTCATTAAGGTGATGCCACACAGGCGCTCGACCTCACCGCAAAGATGTAGTTTGGGCAGACCGCAAACGCCGCAAAGCAACGCAGCGAAGTCGCAACGCGTATTCTAGCAGCACGTACTGCAGATTTTTCTATGTCGCAGCAAAACGGCAACACAGGTGTGTCATAGCCCTTAAGTAAATTGTGCGTTGCTTTCTAAGACTAGATAAATGTCTGTATGAAAAGGATTTGAATGTAAATTGGATTGCAAATTGCATCATTACGATCTCTTGCAAATTAAATACGAAGAGGTGCCGACGTTTAGGTAGATAAAGAGGAAGCAATTTTCGATAGATTGCAGTCGCTTTTGAATCTTTTAAAAGTTTAATAGCTGCTACGGGCTACTGTTGAACTTGGACCGTTTGGGTCTAAAGGTATTGTTACGTAGAAACTTCTTGGAATTCCATTAAAAATGAATGTAAGAAAGTATTTCCGATAAAGTAGAGAAAAGGTACCTGAAAACGGCAGAATATTTGAAAAATGCGTCGTCGATTGAGGTACCATAGTTTAGTTTAACATAACCCTACAATATTAATAACAAATTATGTTATGTAGGAAATCCAATTATTTCAATTTCGTTAACAAATAACAACCCACATAATATGTTGAACAAAGTAAGTATAGGTACCCACACTTATTAACCAATTAAAACATAATTTGTCTTCGTGAACCGTGCATGTGAGTGTGTTGTGTAGAAAATCACCGGTTTATAGAGTAATACTTATTCCCCCCTCTATCAATTAGTCATTCATAGCGTGAGGGGGTTTTTGTGGGCCCCTAGACGGAAGCAGAGAATCGTTAAGGTCCAATGGTTAGGAAACATTACGGTTAGAATAGCTAAAAACATGTGTCTACATTGCCTTAACTACAGGCTGTTACAAACTATAAGGAGACTTTAAAAACTGTTTTTGCGTCTAGATATATGTAACTACCGTCAAAAAAACATGTAATAACAATAAATAAAAAATACATTAAATTGATCGTCAACATCAACTACTTGAAGTTAGTCCATTGTACTACCCTTTAGGATCAAATACGGCTAGTTAGTACTGGTCCTTAGGGTGACCTTTCACTGAGCTGCCTGTGACTACGCCCCCCCCCCTCCTCTTTGCGATGCTAAAAGAGGACCAATTGTTCGAAACATACTATTAGTTATTGAATAAAGTTTTGATATTAAAGAAAATACGAATTAGGACAATAAGGTGTATATTTGCTTCTATGGGCAGAAAAAACATTGCATATTTGAACACGTTTTCAACAGCTGTAGATAAAGACTTAATTAATGATGCAACATATATCTGTTGGCAGAATCCTTAGAAATGATGAATCGATCTAGTTAAGGAATGCTTTACGCAAATAATTGTAGCTGGGTTTTATTTAAAAGAAACATGAAATATATTATGAGGTCGAGTTTGAGTATATTTTGTGAGATTGCTACCTTAATAAATTGAATTTCATATGGATGTAAAAACATTGGCTTGTAAAACTATATTTCTCCCATGTTTTTAAATATGAATTACTTTTCCGGTATTTTGGGCTCAAAGAAAATATTTTTCTGTTAAATGAAATACAAATAAGTTACAACATGCACATTAAACAAAATATCAGAATATTAACTTTCGTTAAACAAACAAAGAAAGAACCATAAATGTTATGAGTTTAAATGGAAAAAAAAACTGAATACATTAACGAAAGTTCAAAGAATCGCCGTAGGCGGACAACGTTTGCCAAGTTTTGATCATCATTATAATAAATTCTTCTGATCATTGCAAATAAAGATTGATCATGGAAACCAAAATAGATAATGGTTATAATATGAAAGCAAATAATTCAATTTAAATGATAATTATGTTTGAAAAGAAAACGCGATACCTTCTTGGATAGCACCATCTCTTTCAAGAACAAAACAAATCCTAACAGGGTCTAATTTCAATAGTTTATTGTTTAACATCAAAATTAATATTCGCTTTCGTAACAATTTGAATTTCAAATTCATCAGGAAGATAACCTAACATTGTTGGCTGGTTATCTTAACAATTGAAAGCTGGAAAACAATAATATAAAAGAAGCCAAAGCATATCTGGGGCGAACGGCGTCGAGTTTCTAAGAGTTTCAGATTTGTTAAATTCTTATTAAGTTTGTGTAAATTTTCAAAGGAAATTTCGTGGGCCTCAAGGTAACATTAAGAAGATTAGAGGCTAGTTGCTTGGTATTTAATTAAAGATGGTTTGTCCTATTCATTAATTAATAAACACGACACCTGTTAACAATTTTGCTATAATAAAGAATCAAACTTACCGAATGGAATCCAACAGCATTTCCTGGAAGAAAACAAAAGCGATTTAGATAATCCAAATGTAGATAGATGATAAATACGAAGATACCCAAAACGTATTTATCTATACTAATATATAAACCTGAAGAGTTTGTTTGTTTGAACGCGCTAATCTCAGGAAATACTGGTTCGAATTGAAAAAATGTGTTTGTGTTGAATAGACCAGTTATCAAGGAAGGCTATAAGCTATATAACATCACGCTGCGACTAATAGAAGCGAAGATACAATGGAATATGTAGAAAAAACGGGGAAAATTTTTCGTCTTTGAGGGCTTGCGTTACATGCGCTGCGAAAACGGTTCAAGATCATTTAACCACGTGGACGAAGTCGCGGGAAACAGCTAGTAATAAGTAAAGTCGATAAAATCAGATACATTTAAAGTAATAATAAGTTATTTGATTCGGTTTTACCCCTCAGGGGTGTTTGTTTAATGTATGAGAAGGAGGAACGAGTATTGTGGGGTTGGAACCGCGTACGTTTTGAGCATGAACGCTTCGAGTACCGTGTAACAAGGCAAATAGTAATTGAATATACTTTTTTATATTTTAACTTGGAAAGTAGGTTTTTAATTTGGTAAAAGTAATGTAGTATAGGTTACGAATTTTGGATTTTAGTTTGACACCAACAACGCACAATTTTTTGTTACACTGCTTTTATGTTTTTCCGTCCATTTATGATCATTATCCATTTTGTCTATATTTGTAAGGGTGAATTAGTTCCATATACGTCAGCTTTCATGCTAGAATACATACGAGGCGTGCTTGATTAAGCAAGAATTGCATTTTATGCCTAGTATGTATACGATTTTTTGCCGTAAATGCTTCAAGATTTTTGGGCCTCAGTGAGAATTTCTTAGCCATCTTATCATATACCTAGCTAACATTTTCCTTGCTACCTTGGTATGGGAACAAATACTTGATAAGGAATCTAATATTCGGATGCTAGCTACAATATTTGTGAATATCGATGTCGAAGTTTACGTAACTCTTACTACAAACTATGCAACTGATATTCCGAGTTGTATTTGTACTCGATAAGGGCTCGTACTAACACGATTCGTTCACGCCAATTTTGGTCGCAAACTTGTTTGATAGTTGAAACTTGAGGCGATAGCACGTTTCATAGCTTTTATTTTACTGGAGTATGTTACAGGAGTTTTTACGTGGGATAAACAGTTTTTAGGCGAGGCAAAAGAAGCGTAGGGGTCTATATGGAACAAATTAGGAGGACACTGACACAGAACTGAATGTAATTTCAAAAAAGCGTGTTAAAAAAGTTTATAGAAGAATCATGCGCAGCGGTGGTTAGCAATCGGAGCTTTGGGAGGTAGTGAAAATAATAGTTTTCATACAGTGAGGTAGGTAGGTACTAATTTTTCGTAATCGACGTACATAATGTACAGTCTAGGCTAGTTTGACTGCTTCGGAAGATGATAATTTATAAATACTTAATACTCCATCACAAATCGCAACAAAGAAACCAATAATCATCACATTAGATCCGATAGTTTATTATGTTTATTATTATGAAATACATGAAGAGTACAAACAGTCTTATGAAACTAATGTCTCCGCAATCGGAAATCAAACATTATGACTAACGGATATTAACGTACATTACAAATAGGAAGCGGGAACAGCAGAAGGAAGCAAATATAGGTATCTATTTATTGTAATACGAAGTCTTATAAATAACAATGTTGTTTACTTAATACATAATACATTCTATGTGTGGTGCGTTAAGATATTTCTAGAAATGAAAATAATATTTCCCTCTTGATACTTTCTTCGTATTTATTTTTGATACGAGTAATGAGGAAAGTAGCATGCTGGTAAAAATGACAAACATCCAATGACTGTTATAAAATTTTGAAAATCTCAACCCATGATCTGTTTGGGAAGAGTCCACTTCCCAGCCATTTAAACATAGTTGTAGGGTGTCCACGACTAGCTAATATAGAAAGTGAAAGCATCTCCTTTTCTCCTTCCTCAACATATTCACGATTAAAAAATTACACATAAGTTAAAATTAGTTTAACAAATAACTAATCAGTTTCTCCGTATCTTTTAAAGAACAAATAGAAAACCACAACCATTTTTCTAGCAAATATCCTTTTCTATTTGTACAAATTCAATTGACTACAATTTCACCTCCTACACGTTTGAACATCCATAAAAAAGGATCACGCAATAATGGGTAGAACACGTGGGTCAAACCCCTTGTTACCCCTTCGGATGCAAAAATGTCTCATAAGGGTATTGAAATAAGTGTCGTTTTGTAAATGGAAAGCGCCCCTTCGGATATAAATTACTGCAAGCAATGCAAGTTGGGTGCAGTGGATCGATAGTGCTGCGAAATATTCGGGTTCCATGTTTGCCCGTAATTGGTAGAAATGTTTGAAGATTTTGAGTATTGTCGACTTGTTCGTGAGATAGTGTTGTTGTTAGAAGTATTATTTTAGTGTTTAAAATAAACGTAGTAGCGATTTTTCCACTTGTAAATATATGTGGAAAAAATCTCTACTGACATCTAACATAAAAATTTAAACTCTTAGTCTTGAACAGCAAAAGCCGACCATTAGTCCCAAAACTGCAATACTTGAAAACTCTAAAGGAGTCTGATTCTTCTCAAATGGATGTGTAAACTCAATTAATTAAGTGCCTACATTTCAAAAGCACCCGGTGTGAATAAAAGTAAAATTCTTTTGAATTTAAACCTCAATAGATTAATTGGTGTATTCAATAAAACAATACGTAATCCGACACTACGATAGCTTGATTAATAGCGAGAGTGTTTATCGCACTACCCACAAATATTGGAATATCGATTTTTAATCAGATTTATTTTCGTTGAGGTTATTTCTGGTATTCATCTCACTATGTATTTTTTTATTGTTGTAATGGGTAGATATATCCAGCCTATATTGTCACGTCATGTTAACATATCTTCAAAAAACCTCCTAGATTGAAGAACACTAATGTTTGACCTGAGTCTAGGTACCTTTGTGTATGACTTAAATGTTCATTAGACCCCCGCGACAAAACGATTATTTTCCTTAGTGCAGGAGTCGTAAAAAAAAACTGGTGGGCGATATCAATGGAATTAGAATTGAATTAGATCATGTTATTTGACACTTACCATTCCAAAAAACTTAGTTTTACAAGGATTCTACAGTGCAATCGTGATGCCGATGGCGTGCCAGTGATTTATTATCATAAAGTTTAGCAGACGTGTCAATGGACATGGTAATATGTTACGGAGTATGAAGCAGTTCATATCTGGAGCAAGTGAGATCAATAGAACGACATGCCAAGCAGTCATCACAATGATTGACAACTACAATAGCCGACTAGAACACTTCGTAGGTTAACATTTGATGTTAACACTCATTCTGTGAGGCGGAGTAGCGAACCAAGTTCACCGGCATCGAAAAAGAAAAAGCAAGACAGCTAGCAATTTTTAACTTTTGTTTTACATATCTAGCTTGTTGGTCTACTGGTTAGTAGTCCTCACTGTTATAACGGAGTAGGTTCGATTCCCACCCAGGACAAATGTTTGTGTGATGCGCACGATCATTTGTCCTGTGTCTGGGTGTAGTTTATGTATGATATTTATGTATTAAAGTATGTTTATCAGTTGTCTATTATTCATAATACAAGCTTTGCTACGTTTAAGACTGGATGGCATTGTGTGAAAGTTGTGGAGAACTATTATTGTAATATGGCCCTAGACTTAGGCTACATCGCATCTGTACTGAAAGTCTATAGCAAAATTTACATGTATAGAAATGACATTCGTTTTTGTTAAATGACGTGACTTTGATTCGTCAATTCAACACAATAGACAAATTCAATGAAGAATTCCCTCATAGAAATATAACTTGTTTACAATTAGAGGTTGAATTAGGTAATCTATATTTAATAAACTATTTAGCAACAAACATGGATTATCAATTGCTGTGTGTGTAATGTTATTTAATAAGCAATTTCGTAAAAATTGTTGAAGAATAACATATTATTATAGATAGTAAGATAGCTTCCTAATAGTCAGGAAACATTGCCACAATTACGCATAGCAGACAAATTATCGATTTTTTTTTCTAGCCTATATAACTTCGTTGTCGCATTAAAGAAAAACAAGGTTAAAAATGGCGTAGGAACAATTTTAAACGTCTTGGCTGTGTTTTTATCATCTGGCTTTAAAGGGCAGCTTTTTCACGGAGATCATATGAAAATACATGATATACTTAGTTATTTAAGCATATACTTTTTTATTTTTCTTGCGAAATAGGAAAAGAGATGGACCCAAATTGATCTCAACCATGCATTCACTATTTTCATTACACGAATAAACAAAAGTTAACCAGCATAAAACAAGCAAATTATAATTCGCTCTAATTCTCATTCAAATGGATAAACGAGCGATAAATTAATGTGAAGGTTATATTATGTGATCGCGAGCTCTTAGCAACACGAAGAGTATTACATTACAATAATTACAAAGGCCAAGCTGAAACAACAGATAGGTATATTTAATATAACTTCGAAAACAAACTATTGATATAACTCTAAGTAAATTATAGAAGATATCTTAGTGTTAATCATTTGAATTGCAAACGAAAGGAACACAATACTTGGAAATATTAAGAATAATTATTATAATCAACCAACTGTGTAACTTAGTGAAATATTTTTCGATATTAAGGTAAAGTATTTTGGCAGAGGTTTTTGAACTATGTCTTGGGGTTAGACCTTAGACATTCAGGATAGTAACTATGAAAGAAAAAGGAATCGTTGGTTAAAAATCAAATTAAATTAGGTACAGTTTATCATAATAGTACAGTAAAGAAAGTAATTTAAAGCTAAACAATAATGATAGACATACACAAACAGATAATGTGATAGGAATCAGTAAAAATCGAAAGCTTTTTCAATAAATAACTAAACAAAACAAAAAAACCTGCTCATAGAAAACCAAACAATAGAAAGATACATCAAACCATATCAAAAGCGATCACAGTCGATAAGTCAATCACTATAGAAACTCACAATATCGAAATTAAAGTAAAAAGGCAAATAAAAGGCTGGGCGATCCACAAAACAATTCTATAACGTAACACAATACCATTTGGTCTTCCCCTCAATGGTCTGTCTATCGATTTCCAAGCGAGGGCAACGACCAATGCCAACTTTTTTGACACTTAAACATTAGGTTTGACGTTTAGCTTCAGTGTTTGAAGCGATAAAGCAAACATCGATAAATACTAAGTGCCGTAAACGAAACCGTAAAACGCTTTGAAATATATTTAAATACACCAGTTGAGACCGATCGCATTCTGCGGATACAACCGCGTTTAGAATGGTATAGGTATGAGGAAAAATGGTTCTGAGAGTTAATTTGACGGCAATTCTGTTGGTAATCAAGTCAGGTTGATGCTGAACATTTCATTGTTTGCTTCACAAATAAAAAGAATAAACAGACGAAGGGGAAAGTGGACAGAAAAGTGTCACGGCTAATTTGAGGCTCATGAGGGTGTTTTGTTTAGTCGTGTTTATTCTTCCGTTATAAAATCAGGGCTTAACGTGATTCTGACCCAAAAAGGTTCCTACCCTTATCGTAAGCATTCAAATATACGCCTACCACATAAAGTAAAATCCTAACTACTGGTCATTATTTCAAATAAGATAAATCCCATCCAAACTTCTGTAATAAATCAGAGAAGGTTCAATACCAGTTAAAACCATTGTAAGAAGCCGAATCCCAGACGTTCTCTGCCAAAAATTTAATAAAGTTACGAGAAACAGTTTTATTATTAACGTTACGTAAAGCCAGACGACACGTTATAAAAATACCGCCAGCTAAGTTTGAATTTTAACTGAAATGCTGAGCAAAATTTAAAATGTATGTAAATTTTAAATCCTCTGCTCTAGACATGACCGACGACAATTTTAGTCTTTTGACTCACTGCAAAACGTACACGATGAGATCGTTTTTTAAAGCAAAACCAAGTTTCCGTGGCGCTTAATTACCATAGCCAAATATTGCTGTGAATTTTAATATATTTGAAAGGGAATGTATATTTGTCGTATCGTTTACTTTTTTGACCATGTATGATCACTGGTTACATTCCATCCATCCTCTGATAAGAGGATTATTTGACATGAAAACTTATTTATGTAAGTAACTTACGTATCTCTAGGGTTTAGGAAATGCTTAAAGAAAGTTTTATTGTCCTTTACTCAAAACAATCATTTTAATTGGTAGTAGGAAAATGTCTATCCGCATTAACTACCCCGGATATTTGGGTCTCATCATCAATATCGAAAACAAACACGTCCCAGGGAGGATTATAGATAATATTGGCTTACAAATGAACGCGATTTTACCATCTATTACAGTTTGTTGAACCGATGAGTTACGTGAACGGGACACGTGTAGCCTACAGCTGACATTTGGGACAGCTTGCCTCTTGGGAACTATTAATTAATATTATGCCAAAGGTCCTGTCATGTCTCGGTAATGGAGAGAAACAGTGTCAGGTTAAATATGAAGAAGATATAATCGTTCCGACGTATTTTATCATGTTATTATACTGCAGAATACAGACGTATAACTCATAAACACGACTTATTTTGAATATAACTATCAGTTTCCTCTTTACTACTTCAAAGACTTGAGTTAGTTTTATCATGATTTAAGCAGATCCTTGATTCAATTCACAATTCAAACTTCGACCAGAAAATCCAGATAAAATTAATTTTGGAAAAAAATAAAAACCGACTTCAAGACTACACTAACAATATATACAATTGAACTAAAAAGTATAAAATATTTTTTTAATTACAAGCCAAAGAACACTAAAGGAAAATCAACGAAATTATTGATACTTATTAGGGATGGGCCGAAATTCGTTTTACATTCGGTTTAACCGAACTTCGGCAGCTTGAACCGAACTTCGTCATTCGGCCGAATTTCGGTTAAAATGCCGAATATTCTGCACTAAATATACTTGCACTATCATAATAGAAATTAATGAAAAAACGTATGTGTAGTAACAGTGAAATAAAATAAGCCTAATATACTCATAGTCCTTTATTTGAATAAGACCTACTTACTGAATACCTTTCTCAAAAATATTTGGTTACTTAATCAAACAAAACACAAAATTAAACCGTTTTTCTTACTAATCAAACCAGCCTTAGAAATCTTTATTTCTTAATCAAAAACAAAATTTTAATCAACAAAATTTAGTCAATCAAACCAAAAAAATCACGCAAAAACAATTAATTTAATTTGCGAAATGTAAATAATAGCACGTGACAAGATGGTGACGTCTTTACAAATGACTAGCTTGCTAACGGCCCCGCGGGGAAGTGCGGAGTACGGGCGAGGTACATCTAGCAATATTTGCAGCAAGTGCGTAAACAAGACACAACACGAAAAAGCTCGGCGAAATTGAACCGAAGTTCGGCCGAAGTTCGGCTGAATTTTTCATTTTTACCGAATGTTCGGCCGAAGTTCGTATTCGGTTTAAACCACATTCGGCCCATCCCTAATACTTATGCATACTATTTACATTTTAAAATCAGTTATTTTTGAGATCGGTGCCAAATGCGGGCAGTTTATGTTTCTTTTTTGTGTTATTAATAGATAAATTATTTTATTGTCTTCTTTTCAATTATCGGTTGTTTTCCAATTATTTATGTAATTTCTTTTTGTGTCATTAATATATTGTTTTTGTTTTGCCTGGCACCGACTCCAAAAATAACTGATTTTAAAATGTAAATAGTATGCATAAGTATCAATAATTTCGTTGATTTTCCTTTAGTGTTCTTTGGCTTGTAATTAAAATATTATTTTATACTTTTTAGTTCAATTGTATATATTGTTAGTGTAGTCTTGAAGTCGGTTTTTATTTTTTTCCAAAATTAATTTTATTTTTCACTTTTTAGTGGAAACTTAGTGATTTTTAGTATAGGTACGCCTACTAAACGCGCTGCCCAAATGAGTTCTTTACCCCCGTGAAACTGCCCAGAATTCCCAGTGATATTTGTTCGAAAGCCTCCACCCAGTCTGTTACCATTTGAGAGTGATGTTAATTATGGAGGCCATTTTGAATAACCGAATATCTCATCAGAACAAACATCTAATTATGTTTATTTTAGTTTCAGTATTGCGTTTTTTGTAAAACTTTGTAAGTGACCTTGAACATTATTTTTTTTCGAAATAGTTTTTATAACTTTTGTAGTGAGTACAGGCGTGATAATATGTTGTGTGATGGCGTAAACAATGCTTAGATATGCTATAGCAACAATTGCGGTTAATCTGCTGTTATTTATTGAAGAGTTCCCCCGATTTCTACAAGATCCCATCATCAGATATTGAAATGGTGATAATGGGACCACACGGGAAGCACAAGCTTTCAAATAAAAAAAGAATTATGAAAATCGGTTCACCCAATCGCAAGTTACGAGGTAACAAACATAAAAAAAAAAAAAAAATACAGTCGAATTGAGAACCTCCTCCTTTTTTTGAAGTCGGTTAAAAATCGGGCGGAGCTACACTTGGTACAATTGGTGTTAATACGTCTGTACGACAGTCTTATAATCGAACCAAAGAACAGACGCGGCGAATGGGCGACTCATATCCCGAGCCATTATGCATACATATTCGATTTCCCCCACCCTGGTTTGCCAATTCATACCAACCCTGACATGTGTAGCGCCCCTAAGGGGCAATAGGCGTAATTTTAGTGTAATATCGTGTATTTTGTACACAACTATTTTTAAATACCACTAAATCGAACGGTGTCAGCGGTTCTTTATTTTCAATAGCCCTTAATGTCTTTAACAGACGTGAGCTTTGAAAGTTTTACGGCCATTTAAAAGCAGCGTCTAATAAAACCATTTTACTTTAGTTTTTGGAGTCAACGAAGCATATCCTATTGGGATCACGATTGGGAATCAATTTGAATCCTTTAGGCGTAGTGTTATTCGAGGGCATCATCCGACCCTCATGCGTTCTATCAAGTGTCGGTTTGATTCCAGACACTTCCGCTTGTATCAACTACTGATTTATAGAGTCTTTTACAATTTATCAACCGAGACGAATCCGAATCAGTTTTGTTTAAGATCTTTATATGACTGTGAAATTGGATTCTTCAACTTTTAAGTCTGACGACGGACAGGCTTCAACGTATTTTTCTCTCAAATTAGATTTCGACTTCGAAAGTCCAAAAACAAAAGAAAAACAGTACTTACTGTGTAAATAGGCCTTTCAATACGGTACATATTTTAAAGTAGACAGCCTGAGTGAGCATGTTTTGGAATGCAAAATGAAGAAGCGACGAGGAATAATAAAGAGTATCCGAATAAGAAGACCGTTTGTACTGAATATTGATGGCAACCTAAAACTGGTAACCTAAATGACATGTTATGTTTAAATCCTTATGTTAAAAGCGTTAATTTAATACAGAGTTAATCTTGATGCCGACGACCGTTTCAATGTAAGTTATAAAAGTTAACGGATTCCTTTTAGCATTTAAACATTCAAATCTCGTATTAATATTAATGGAATATCAAGGGATTCTTAAAAGTCACTGTACGATGCATTTCAGAATCATTTTATTTGTGGAATCTTTTACTTGCGCAAGAGAATTGTCTGCTCATAATTAAGGGAATTGCTTCAAAGTCCTTTTTCCACTTAAACCGTACACTATCTTCATACCCCATAAATCAAGATCCTTTAAAAATCCAACGAAAGAAGACGAATCTTCTAATCCACGATACAAAAATACAAATATACGGAAAATATCCAAACGTATCACATAAACCAGTCCTTGAAGATATAAACAACGTGAGATACATAACAGTACACCGAATCACAACAAAACCTCAGTCGGGGTGCAGTGGCCGTGGACGACCGTGACTCATCGGCGTAGTGCATGCGCAAGCGCCGGTGCAGCGGTGCCACCGAATTAGACCGCGATCACACGTTATATACAGTTCTACACTTCGTTTTTTGTTCAACAATGTTTACGGTATTCGGTAACATTAAAATGGGGATAGAATTTTTTGGAATTTTCGAGAATTCTCGTAAAAGGAATTTATTTTTCTATCTCCAGTTGTTTCAAACTCGAATATTTGTCTAACTTCAATTTATAATTACAACAGAAATGTATTTCGAAACGGATAATTAATTGCCCCAACAACTACAATAAAACGTAATTAAACACTTCTAAATGTTGTTGAAGTTTGTTTCAATATTTTTAAACGAGGATAAATTAAGTGAAAGCATTTTTGGACCTCGATTTAGAGGCGTATTATTCAGTTACCTTATTAAACGAGATATATTAAAGTATATTTAGATATAACTAACTAAAAAAACCCACACTCAACAAACCTCATTAAATCGTCGTTCAATTACGAGAAAAACGGATCGTATGTGATTCATAGAAAACAAATGAATACGCAGTTTCCAATTCTTTCAAAAATAAGAAATGTATTTTTGACGCAACGGCAACTGTCAGTGGGAGCGAACGAAACTAAATATGGAAGTACCAACGCGGTGAACAGATTTGACCTTTTTGCGAGATGAGGATGCGAATGGTACATCATCTGTACTAAATTTAATGGAGACACGTGTTTAATGGATATCTTCAAAACATTTGGAATTGTTGTATGATTAATATTCGCCATTCGGTTGGTTGGAGAAACAATTTCGGGGTGTTATTTTGAGTCATGCGTTTCGCAACTTTAAATTTAATTATGAAACGTTTCTGAATATGTTAATGGTGAAATGTTTTGCGAAGTTGATACGGGAAAAGTTAGTAATTTACAAAACCAATATGTTATGTAATTGTACTAAGTATAGGTACGTTTTGTCGTATGTAATAACACACACTCAGAGAAGTCAGTTTGGTGTTATTGGTTTATTAACAATAGTTAAATAAATAGAACAACTAATGTTTAGTGAAATACAGTCCTCTGTGTTACTTTCTACTCATGAATTTAGAACTTCGGGACTTACAGCACAAAGAACTAAACTATGTAGAACTCAAAAAAATAAAATACTAATGAGCGCCTAAAAATGTAATCAATCAAATTTACAAGATCGCATTACGAATTTACGAATGAAAACGAAAGGATTTTAAGTACAAGGTCAGGCCTCGATATAAAGTTATTAAATTTTTATTGGAGTAGGAAGTTACGTTGTCAGATTATTACAAATTTATTGGAACTAAGTCGAGGCCGTTCAAGAACACTGAATAAAAACGTATTGTCTTAAATTTACATTTGATTTCAAAATTTTGTAAACTTTGATCTTTGAATTGATTTAAACTTCGGCCGGACTATTTAAGGCATGGCGTTAGGTTTCCACAGGAACACCTCAAACTCTTCCAAGGTCATAAAAACCTTACATATTGTCTCGAAATTTTTTGGTCCTTCGAAACTCAACGGCATAAGAAACGACTTAGCGAACTCATATTTTCGACGCTCGAGAACGATGTTAAACTGGAGAAGCATTTATTGCACTTTGGATGATTCTTAAAAATAATACTTTTCACTTCAAGGATTTTAAACTGAGATAAAAAATCGGGTTATACACACTGTCTCACACCCATAAGTTAAGTTTAATAGAAGTGACTTGGGGATAATGGGAAACCAAAAGTGTATCTAAAGATCCGGACTGTACGCCTGATAAGTTTGACCCGCGTAAAGTTAAGATTTCAAGCTTTTGACGGTGATACCATTGAACATATTCAACTTCCGTGAAGGAATTATCTTTTTACTTAGTGACAGTTTTTCTCTTTCGCTGGCGTTTTGTGTTTCCGTAGAGGCTAAAATTGTTTTTTTTTTGAAAAAATTATTTAGTTTACTTTTGTCACCGTAAATAAGGTATAACTTTACTCCGAAGTTAATGTTTTTTACTTCGAAAATAACTAATCACTCCTCTGCCGTTAAACATCAATCATTTTATTTGGGGTCGGTGCAATAAGTCTTTTTCTTCCATACTTCTCTATCTGACGATTCGCAAATAACTGTTGACATCGTTTTTTACCTGGACCAGGCATAGTTAACACTTACCTTGTATAAGAGCTATTGTATTAAAAGTCACAATGAAGGTTAATTCTGAGTGCAATATAATCAAGCTATGAGCTACAACAACTGCGCACTTATTTCTAATTAACACCAATGTTAAATCATTATGAAGCTGACAACATGATATATTGAAACACGTGGTTAAATCATTAACTCTGGTTGTGATAGATAACAGGTAATTAGGCTTTGCGGTCAAAAATTTAAACTAAATGATGCATATTATTTTATTGTAAATATGCTTAATTTGGGCCAAAGAGGGACTGTCCAAGCTAATAGACATTAATTTTGGATAAATATCAATTCCTCACCGAAATTATTCGGTGTTCAGTTATTCAGTGGTCTATTTGTTTGCTTATAAGAAACACACCACTTAAGTTTTATTATTTACGTGGTCTTTAGGATACAAAGGTTTGATAGATTTATATTATAATAAGGTGTAATATCCAAGTACTCATTCAATTTTATTGACGTAACTTACTGAATTATCCATGACGGCAAAGCGTATAAAATTATTGAGCACGATAAAAATATAAATCATGTACTTAGCTCGCAACAGAAATACATATGTAAGTATAACAATGAAAATTAATATATATGAATGTTATTGAAACTGTTAGTAGTTATTTTTTACCCATGACAAGCGGAGTAGCAATTAGTTAAAGCACCCAAAACAAAACTTGGCTTAAATATGGTTAAATATTGATGAAATCGTGTTTCTGGCATATTGCCAACGAAGCCGAACATTGCCACGGACACAGCCTATCACTCAATCGATAATTATGATCTTTATTTATTAGGCACTCCAATATAATCGCGGTAATCGAGCTTAGTTTGTTTATTAGTTGGTAACGTTTAGTCTATTATATACAATTCAATCAATTTCGCCTTGTGGTACTATGGTGAGTTTTAAACCTTTCCGAGTTTGGACATAAAATTCTCATCCCTATCATAACGATACCGATAACTGTCTTTGGTTTGTAACTGTTTTTGGTTTACTGGTCCTTCTTTTTTGCCAAAACAATTATCATAACAAAATATTTGTATTTACTTTATAAAGTTTAAGTATTTACCTTTCTCTTTAGCTAGAAAAATCTAATAACATTATGTTATACGAGCGTGTTGTATGATTATAATAAAATGAGCAAATATTTCAGCTGTCACGCCACGTTTCAAACTAGGTATTAATTAATTCATTCTCGAACCTAAATCTTG
The DNA here is from genome assembly GCF_003590095.1 of Trichoplusia ni. Lineage (NCBI taxonomy): Eukaryota > Metazoa > Arthropoda > Insecta > Lepidoptera > Noctuidae > Trichoplusia > Trichoplusia ni. Next base: position 414,921 of record NW_020800318.1, read on the forward strand.
CATACATAAACTTGTTAGTAGAGACTCAGACTATACAAAATATTTTCTTGAATTATAAACAGAATATTCATGCTTTTCCGTTTTCAGACGATCTTTAATAAAAAATAAATGTCTTTACAACAATAAATTAATGCTAATCTTATAAACCATTAACTTGTCAAGTTAGACTTACGATTTAGAAGTACACGTACATCGAGAAGTTAATCCTCCGAATATAATTCATTCAATTATTTAGTCTATTTCAAGGGTTAGGTATAATGGCAACCAAAACGCCCTTAGCAACAATTTAGTGACGTCATTCAGTCATAAAGGGTGCGAAATACTCGTAAGCCCTGAGAATAATAATGAGCAGAGCGGAATCGAATTTCTACTCATTTCTGTATGTAACCCAACAGACACAGAAAGAGGGTAGTCATTAGTATTACGTGTTTGGACAAACACCTTGAACAAGCAACTTCAACTAAATTAAATGCATTAATGTTACAAGCAAAAACTACAGTACAACGACTTAAATACACAATAAAAATAGACCAAAACAAGAAAATTTAATTTAAATGCATTCGGAGATTTTTAATGGCGCCCCAACAGGGACCCTGCACTATAAATGTTCATGTACCCTCAAATCCGATCGTGTACAAAAATGTTATGAAGTAGCTTACATTACACGATAATCGCCTACGATAATCGATACGCCTATCAATCATACCAATGACTGAATACCATGTATGGCTCATAAAGATAACGCGTTATAGGCGGCATAATTCATAATGTGAACATTTTCGCCAAAATGTTTGTGAATTTATACGGTAATTACTTCTGCATATAAACATACTTTATCAATGTTTACCGGTAAATTATTGCGTCGTGTTTGATTTTGATGAGAATGTGCAGTGTAATCGTATTTGATCTACAATATTTACACTGCGTCAAAGGCTAATTATTTGCTTGTCGAAATTACAGTCGAAGAAATCCCACAAAATTAAGCTTTTAGTAGTCCTTTGACAAAAGGGATAGTGTCAGGTCTCAGGAAAAGATCACATATATATACTTTAATATATCGAACGTACGTCTATATCTTGATAGTATAATTTGGGTATTCCCTCTACAGTAAGCCCTAGACTATCACACAGATTAGATGTATTACGCCTGAATTCTCAAAGGGCTGCAATCATAGTGACCAAAGACTGAATTAAGCTTAGCTACGAATATATTATGATATAATTGAAAACGTCGCTGTATCGATCAATATAGAAAACCAGACAGCAACGGAATCCTTAAATACTACTTTAAAACTAGGTAAACAAATTGGAAAAAAAAGAGTTTTCAAGATTTTTGACATATTAAAATTTCGTTCAAACATTCGATAAGCCTGAAAAAGAGAGTTTCAGAGTTACTGATACAGTCCAAAAAGTAAAATACACATGTAGTCAGACAGTCTACATTAACGGCCGCTTTCTATATTCGATCTCAATCCCTAATTTACGGATCGAGATTGACATTTGAATCCATTTTCAACTTTTAGTGTTTCTATAACCGATCCATGGATCGTTTTCTCGATCTTTTTCTTCAATCTATCTTTGGGAGGGCGGATCGAGATTTTAGATAGGTATTTGTATGAAAGTGACAGTTATGCGTTTTCTATAACCGATCTCTGGTTTTGACAAATCGATTTTTGACGTTTTTGATCTATAATTGCGATCCCCAATTTTTTACGGATTGTACTGAGAAATCTGTGAAAATGGAAATATTTTCAAGTGATAGTGATAGCGATCTTGAAGTATTAGCTCAGCTATCGGACTAGGATAGTAGTGACAGCGAAGAAGAACAAACTCTGTCCTCAAAATTTGTTATTGTGATTGTGGTGTATCGAGTGGTTGTTTTTTTTTTCTGTACTATACTTGTAAACGGGGGTCAAGGATTTAAGCTGAAGACCAGCGCTCAGTAATTCTTTTGGATTGCTAAGCATAAGCTGATGCTTAAATTTTTTTGCTTTCGGTATTATAGTTTTTGTGTACTAAGTACACTTTTACCAATATCTGTAATACTGGAATCAATAGATAACGATTATAATATTCTCGTTTTGATTTATTTATTTAAAACCATGAAGTATCATTACAGGGTTTACCCTAATGCAACAACTTAGAACTTAAACTAAACAAAAATTGCAACACATTACATTATTAAAAACACATAAACACGTCAGTCTGATTTTGAAGAAGTTGGTGGTGTGGAGAGCTCTTGTAAGAGGTGCTTTGGCGAGCAAATTTGTTCTCGCTGTAGGTGCGGGCTTCGCCGCCGCCACACGAAGGGGTCCGGTACACACGCTCAAGCGCTGCAATACTTCCGGGTGATTCTCCACTCCACGAATCACCTTCACCTGTGCAAACTCCCGTCTCATATACAGTTGATCATTGCCAACCATGCTCAGAACAAACAGAGTGGGATCCATGAGTAGGTAGAATGGATACACCCCATACAGTTTCTTGGACAGATGGCGCGTGAACTTATTCTGAACGCGCTCGAATATTGCCGCTGTATTCTATTCTATAATTGAGACATCGGAAACACAAACAACAAATAAACTTGCGATTTTAAAATATATTATGTTAATGTCAAACTGACTGACAACTTTTCGATTGACTGACGACGTTCCGTTACTGATCAATAAACGTTTATTGTCGTTTATGCTTTTTCAAATCTTGAGGTAGAATTACAGAATTTTACCGCTACGAGTTCCCAATCATTTATTTTTGTATTTTGTGCACTTTCTAGCGATTATACATAAAATAGATAAGCTTTAAGAAAAAAGTCACCATTTTACTCATTAATAATCGCTGAAGTACTTTTTCTGCACATGCGTAAAACAAAACGTTTAGCAGGGCGATCTATCCGTTTTTTTTCGATGGATTTCGAGACGAGATCGATTAATGAAATGCAGATTCAAGCTCAATCGAGGGATTGAGTAAAATCTGGATTGATCGGAATCTTAGATTCGGGATCGAATATAGAAAGCGGCCGTAAAATATGAGAACAATGACGCTATATCATTATTGACACTCTGATAAGCTTACCGACACGTGTATTGATCGGAATTTCAAAACAGACTTGCAGGTGATGCGAATATTATCATAATGTCATTTCTCGTTTTTAGGTTAACTCACCGAGCCGTATTTTGCCTACATTGCTTACCGTAAGACTTCAGTTAAAACTGTTTTTTTTTTTGGAACCAGGTGATTTCTTAAGTACCTTTTCGCATCATCATTTTCAGCACTCCAGTATCACGCACTACCGTTTACTCTGCTGTCGTCTGCCTCTTGTCCATCACATCGAGACATTATTCCTCTACCATCTAGATTCAACGAAAAATTTTCTTCAGGTGAAATGATGGATTACCACTATAAATTAGCATACACAGTCCGAATGCGGGATAAGTTGCACGGCAGTTCAGGTTTACTCTAGGTATAAGAGTTTGACATATACCGATTTCTCCCCCGAAAAACAGAAAAAAACTTACTTTAACACTTCTTCACACCTTGTCCTCCAAATTTTGGCTTAAAGCATTGGATTTTCCCCATTTCCATTACATCTCTTTTCTTACCGAGATATACAACAATACAATATCATAACTGCACCTATAATATTGTGGTAATTGATCATAAGCACTGTTTTGTTGACGTGTGCGCACCGTTACTTTGCACCTGTTGTTTTTGCTAGCATATTTGCATGTATTACTTGATATCTACTTGCGGACCTAGTTTACGCTGATATAACTTTAAGTATGAACAGTGAACACATTATACAGGCCACGTAATACTACACAAAGAGCCATTTAATTTATTGTTTAAAAGATTTATCAATACAAACAATTGTAATAGTCAAATCACTTGAAATTGCGGCCTTAATCAGTATCATAATTAATCCAACGAGTATTATTACCCCATGTTGTTACACAGCACCAACTCAGTATTATAAATAAAATTTAATTGATCAAATAGAACACAGCGTGGTAGAATGATGAATTAGGTATACCAGTAATATGAGATTATTGATAATACGCTATTAAAAAACCAGAATCGCATCACGCTAGTAATATTTTAGCACATTATTCCATTCGCGTTATCCCTGCAGACAGTTATTAAAATGCTGTCCAGTCCTAAAGACTTTTAAGTCGCTGGCGTGATGCCCAAATCAATATTTTTTCCATTTGTCAAGAAAATTGTTTAGCAAGCGGACGTAATTACGAGTTTTCTTGAAAGATAGGGAAAATTTACAACAATATTTTACCAAAAACACTAAAAATATTCTTATCGAAAAAAACGAAAAAAAAAAACTAATAATACTTTTGTTAACAGTCAAAATAAGTCACGACAAGCCGTGTTACGTTTTCGAAAACCCGAAACAGTACTCGAAAACATTGGAGCCCTCTCGAGTCAAAGTAACCTTAATATAAAAGCAACAATCAATTCCCACTTAAATACGAGCCCTTTTAACCGCGTCGCCTCCGAAATCAAATAAAACAGCGTCACAAAATCATTTTTGGCTCGTTAAATTGGTCTCTGATATAATCTGATTTCGGGCTTTTGCTGGTCCTACGAGTGCCATTCGACTTCTTTACTTAAAGCTTAAAAACATATTAAAACTCAATAAAGTTACTTCTGTATAAATGAATTGTATTCAATGATCGGGAGAAAGGAAAATGTTGGTTCTGATGACGTCACTCAGCGTTCTTCATATATTAGGACATGAAGACTTGGTTCCATGTGTTATTTTTGGGTTTCGCATACTTCCCGTATGAAATGCCTATGCTGTCTGTCTCTTTTTTAGACATTCAATATTTTATACAGCATGCAATAATTAGCACGTATCATTACGAGTATCTGGTCACACGGTAAGCGCTGCGGTTCCATTTAACGAATAGATCGCGGTTTCGTGGCTAGGGCACGTGACTACTGCTTCAAACCGCTATTAACTGTCACATTTGCGGTGGAAAAAAACACTTTTAGTAGTTTCAATTTGACCACTTTTATAAAATCCCGACTATTCGACGTAGTAACCAAATTTGAAATTCTGAATAAAATAATAGATCTCGCAATTAAAATGACATTCATTTTAAAACTGCTTTCAACTAAATGTAAATTATTCACAAAGAAACCAAATAAGAGCAGATTTTTAAATTAATACATAATGAATGTCGTTGCGTGGACATTTCAGTGCCTAATTAATGAACTTCAGCGTTAAAATTTATGACTTGACGTGATGAATAAATTACTCAGCTTGTTAATAAGAGGGCAGAAAAGGCGATCGAGTGGGATAAAAGTAAAATATTCCTTATTTTGTTAATTGAATTAATTAAGCGCGGATACTTAGAATGGCCCACAATGCTCCAAAACTAATGTATCTTGTGTACCTACCACCTAAGTTCACATTGTGGAATGCAATAAATGTATTGAGTATTGAATGATTTGTCTACAAAACACGAAGCGAAGGGTGGTTAAACTGCCCATAATGGGCCTCCATCCTTTCAGCCTTTCAGATTAGAAATAATCGTTACAAAGAGAAATTATTCGAAACCAGGAAATGATTCGACGGAATGAGAATTTTTTAATGACATTCTCAAAAATGAAATAATAAAACTGGTTTACCAAATTGATGACGGATGTTTTACCCCAAGGCGTCAAAAAATATTGTGCTTCCTCGAACTAATTCCTAACATTGCGTCTTGTAAGGACGAAAACTGTCTAAAAAAAAACAAATGCATCTTCCCTCGCCGATAATCTATTACTTCTCTTTAGTTGTTTAAAGTACCTTACTAATTACCGTTTAACAGTTGCCCGGGAAGACCACATCCATTCTAATTACTCAAAGACTAAGTTCAGTCCCGTTCACCTACCCCTACCTCTCACTGTGGAAAAGAGACACCGTTCTAAGCTATGTAGTGCGCTATCCCGCTCGTACAACTGCAAGTGTTTAAGAACCCTGCAACAAACATCCCTCTATATTTTACTTTAACTCAGATATTTTTCTTTCACCTCGCCCATTTTCTTTTAAACTGTTACCATTTTACGCTACTTACACGATACAAATGGTGGTTATAAAGTGGCCACTTACTACGGAGATGCGCCTTTGACATGGTTCAAATTGTTTTACTACAAAGTAACACTTTTCTTTTTCAGACGCAGTTGTTTAGTTTCTAATAAAATTAACCGTTTAGTTTTATAGTAATACTCAAAGTGAATATTATTAAGTATAATATGACATTGATATTAAAAAAATGTGATCTTTCGTGCGAGCGTTTTCTTTCGAATATTGCTCTTGTGGCATATTGTGGTCTATTGTGGCACCATGTAGGTAACATATTTATAAAATCTTCAACTCATGTGGTTGTGCAAAATAGAATATGATATCTATCTCTCCAAGTTTGTGTATTTCTCTTGACGAATTGATAATATTTATTCTTAAACGGACCTGAATACTTAATACTGGAAAAATATACAGCAAAAAATCTACGTATATCACTCTCATAGCTTAGATCATTACTAATCTTGTTAGAAACGTCAACAATATAATCTACTAAGAAATTGAACAATGTCGATATTTCGATAACGCGGATATCGAAAGTGTCATTCGTTACTTAATATTTCGAGATGGCGATAAAATAATAAGCAATCCTTATCAATAAATGTCAAGTGCATTACGAGATCCGTATATCAAAACACTTTATAGTCAATACAAGTCGATTTTTCAATATTCAGAAACTTGTTTGTGAAATAGCTATAATACTATCGGCAATAAAATTAATTAAGTAAAACTGCAATTTGCGATAAATCATAAAATGTACGTGGTTTTTCCACTGGTTAAAAGTGTTTGCGCCATAAATTGCAGTTATTATAAAATTTAATATTTTATTTTATATACTACGTACTATTTCACAAAAACTTTTTCATAAGGATTGCTGTCAAATCAATCACGGATTCGATTCAGGAAGCCAGCAATAAGTTTACGAAAATTTCTACCACTTATTGACGTTTAACATCAGATGCAATAAATAACACTACTGAGCCTTTTTCATTTCAAGATCTGTTCCTATCTACGAGTATCTTGGCAGCTGTCTTGCTACTTCAACGCCTCAAAAAGTCCTTGACAAATGAAGAAAAAAACCAGTCTCTTCCCAGACTCTTTACATCTTAATTTTCTTGAAACGACCCAAATCTCAAGCTCAAATCAGAAGAGAGAACGAAAGACAAACGTACATTAAAAACTTTTTAATTTTCCCACTTGAAACGCAGAAAACCAGAAAAACTAAAACAAACTGCTCCTAAACTCATAAAACTTTAAACATTAGTTTCAATGTTGTTTTAGAGCCACGCTCACTGGCTACTAAAGTTGACAGTCTTGCAACTGTTTGCCAACTAAACGGATACTGCTTTGTCTGCTATAACGATGATCCGCAAAATTTTGATTGGCCTGATCTGGTGGTTTCGAGTCTAGGTGATCTTTTATTAAAGTTTTATATAGTTTATTTTAAATGCCTGCGTTTTAGCTGATTTCTTGTCTAAGTCAGTCTAGCAACTATTTCGTTGCCAGTGAACGCTGGCTCTAAGTCATCTATAGCTTAGGAAACTTCCAAGAAATAGTTTCTTGGGAGTACTTTGCGTTAGAAGTTGTGGGGAAAAAGTGAGTGCGCATTAACGAACTTACTTTGTCCTTCCTTATCCAAGTTTCAGTTATAATTCAGGGTTGGATGCAGGAAAATATCCTTTAAAGGCAGAAACTATTTAATCATAGTTGAATTCAGTATAATTCTTAATTACATTAGTGTGTTAAATATACACTATTTCGATTTTACTTAAAAATCTGTATTTCTTTAACTAATGAACCAAAGATATTCTTTTGCTGGTATCAGAACGAAATATTTCGCAGCGCAACTACACGAAAATATCTGGTCAAAAAAGGAAAAATTAATTTATGAGGAACAGTTCAGATGATCTATGATTTCTGATCTCACTTGAGTTTTGACATAAACCAGAACCTAAAAATTACTACCTGTGCAGCAGTCTTTCTTACATGACTTTATAAGCCACCCCTACTATATAAACATATGATACACTAGCATTACTTACGTTCCCAGAAGCTTAGTTCTGGCGCAGTAATGGCTACATTATACTTAGAAGCTTTCTGTCTTGATAAAATCTCCATAACACCCCGTGCCGTAGAGATTATTGCGGAGACAAAGCTGACTGCTGTTGTTTTAATTTTCTGGTATAGAGTAGTTGTTTATTTAGGTTAAGTAAAGTCCTATTCAGTACTGTAACGATGTATTCGTTAGTTACTTCTTGAGCTACAGACAAGTACCGGCTAATACAGGTTAGAACTTAGGAACATTTACTGTGTACAAATGGTTTTAAATAAATTATTGTACGTTCTGGTACTAGCATAGATTTAAAACACCGTATTTTTCTCCATTACCACAATTGCATTTTAGATGAACCAAACTGAAAATAAATGGTTGCTATAAATCAAAACGTTTTCGTAGGTAATGTTAAACCCCAAAAACCTGAAGGAAGTGTAAGTTACTTTCCTATTACATTTGTACTGCTGAATGACGCACGCAGAAGAAATCATTCAACAAATATGTCAGACGTTGAAGAATATAAAAAAAAACGTGATGGTAGCGAAGCGTCACGAATGTCCAGCCGATGTGAAGATTGTTATTATCTTTAGATCTCGTGCTTCAATTGGAAATCCATTTTATAATGAGGCACAGTAATGTAGTATTTTATAGCGTGATGATTAGTCGAGATGACTGGAATTATGTTAGGTGTATATTCCATGTGTGAAATGTATCTTGAAAGAGTTTAGAACTTCGTTAACTCAGTTAATCTTATACCATTTCGAACACCAAAGATTTTTAGAGAAAAAAATGTGAGTTTGGGGAACATTTACAGATATTACGAGAACAGGAAAATTCAGTGATATTAAATTTAATTGAATTCTCCGCTGTAGCAGAGAAGCATAAAAATCATATCTCTTATTGAAATTTTGTGGTAATGTCCCTATTTATTCTTCGAGAAAAGGGCATCGAATTCGGCAATTCTTTCGTGCGGCCGACTTATTAAATAACATTTAGGTATCTGGTAGCGATGAAGGTACGTTCCATCTGGTAGTTGCCATGCCTTTCACATCATAATCCACCAAAGCGGATGGGAAACTAAATAGGGTAGGACCTACATATCCACCAATCGGATACATCATCAAAGCAGTTCCAAATAGCTATTGGAGCGTAACACTTCAGGTCCTGACCACACGAGCAACACTATCAAATGCACCCAACGTCACTTTGTTTTATCTAGGATAAGTGGCTCAAAGTAAATACTGATAACTCTTGTTTGGTGACCTTAATGTGCGGTGTTTCGTAAAGTTTTCGAATATAGAGTAAGTAATATTTCTTTTTTTTGATTATGTGGGTAAAGTGACGCCTAGTTAAAAGATAATACTTTAATACATATCAAATTTTAGAGACAAATTCTAAGTTCCAGAAAAGAACGATGTTTGGATGGTCTCTTCCTTGTTATTAACGGAAGGGTATACGACCAAACCTTATTGTGCGAAGTATAAATTACACGGTAATTTATCAATTTGTACGTGAATAGGCCACCTAACTAAACAAACGCTGACAATTGAATGACAATACAGTGATGCAACAGTCATTATCATTACAGGCGTTGCACTATTGTTATTGTCAATCACCACCATTATTAAAAGATCCCGAAGATTGATACGATGGAGAATAAATTGATGTTATGCAGGGGTTCTAGTTGGTCTGGCTACATTAAGCACCTGCTCCAATGCTGCTTGACCTACGATGCCTCCCACGAGTGTTGACTCAGTTGTAGGGTAATCAATGACTCCCAGGGTTCATGTTATGTTGGCCGATGCGCACCGTTTATTGTCGCACTTGGCCTGTTTCGCAGAAACAGAAAACAGAGGTTACATTATCAAGATTGTGCTGATTCAGTATATTCTATTGTTTTCCTTACGATGGATTCACATAAGTTTTTGTAGTTTATTTTGATGTGAAAACATGTATAGATATATTTATTAAATCTTTTGATTAACATTATCTTAAGAGATACTGGTTGTCTGTATGCAACGAAAACAAGTCAATGTTGCCCTATATGTACGAATTGCTTATATATAAAACAGCTATCCATGTAGCCACGATATATTCAATTACTTTATTCACATTTTTTTCGAGTTCAGTGACATGGTAATTGGTTAGTTTCCACATGAATGGTTTATTTGTCGTGTCGGCCTATGCATATGGGGGTCTAATATACGAGAGCAACTTGCGCAAATCGTGACGTGCTAGAATCTAGTAAACAATGGCAAAGCTCGTGAATGCGAGGCAAAGCAGTTCAGACAGCGCAAAATTACAAAACTAGTTACAGAGATTCCTTTTTAGAATAGTGTAACAAGAATTTACAGATGCAGTACAACTGTTCATTCTGAAGATAGTAATTCAGTAGTACTAATAATCGATTTGAATGATTAGTCATTAAAATTTTTACTAAACTAACGAAATTTATTTCATAAAATTCCGAGAATTTTAATAAGGACCGTGATTTGACTAATTGTGTTTGTCATTCAAAACGTAACTTTGAAAACTTTAGGTTTATGTCAGATTCCCAGGGTGCAGGCAAGGAAGAATGAGTAGAGAACCAAATCAAATCGAAATTCAAAAGTAGCTGTATTAAATTTACAGGTATAACAAATTGAGAGAAAATCAGAAATTCTAAATCAAAGAGAGGAAGCTAAAGTAACTAGTACAGGGCCGAGTGGGTGGCGTGCAAAATAGGCTCGGCAGTGGCATTGAGAAGGCTAAACTTGGCGATTTGAATACAATACTTTCTTTATTCAAGAGTTCTTGAACAAATAAGACTGGATTGTAAGCGTTTTTTAATGGTGCAGCAATACTTAGACACGCTTTCGTGATTGCTTTAGTTTTACTGAAGAACTTGTTTCCTATTTTGTTGGAGAAATTCTTTGGACCGTCTGTGTTATTTCTAATGTTTCTATATCCTATCTAAAACTGATGTTACTGACTTGAACTAAAGGTGTAAAAAACATTACTACTCACAATTTGAAATTCTTATCCCAAAACAAAAAAAAAGACGACAACAAGTTGAAGAATGACACCAATTACCAGGTTCAGTCAACGTCAACACATTCCCACTTACAATGAAGTCATCTTACCTATAAGGAGGATAGTACACAAACCATCGCCTAAACTGTCCCCCCATATATAGAACGTTGAGTGTGATGACGGTAAAAGCGATGCCATGACCTGTACAGAATGACAATGACCGAGATTTCAATCCTTTTCTCCTTTGAGATCATCGTATTGAAACGAATCACGTAGGTTTGGAACCGAGAGTGAATTATCAATTTGTGTGGAGTAAATTGGTGGAACGAAAGCTAGACGAGTCGGGTGGATTCATATTGGAGAATTTTTTGGTCGCATTTCGATATTCTGGTAAAATAATCTAAATGAATCTAAAAATTATAATCGGTACAGTTTGGATTTTATAGAACATGGTTCTTAATGAAATAACGTTTAGATTTAAAGGTTTTCCGAAACTGTTAGCGATTTGTCATCAATGCAAGTTCTCAAAAAGCGTCCGCTGTGATTCATTCATAGTCATCACCTGAAAATAGAGTTCGTTGTAAACAATGGCGTATTGAATCACCAGGGTCATTAACTGTTTGTTTGTAATCCAGTACTCGATCAAATATGTTTTAACCAGCCGCTTCTCAAGCTACATTCTGCAAAAGGTTATCACTAATTTTGCCAAAAATATATTTTTTCCCAATGCTCATACTGTGTAGTTTTCGATGTCGGAAATGTACGAAATTTCAAAATTATGATTCCTCTTTAACTTGCCCATATTCTTCGAGTAACAGTCTATACTACAGTTCTTTGCGTTTATTGTTCATTTCATATTCACTAACGCCCACTCAATATAATTATATGTAGATCAACGACTATATGAAGCGCAGACAATAATTAAACCTCTACGCTTATAGTAAAGCGTCGCCGTTATTTTGCTAAAGGATAAAAGGGAGAAAGACAGGTCTGTTTGAATAATCTTTTAATTTTTCTAGATAAGTAATTAGGATGTGAAATGGGGAAATTAGGAAAGGGTTTAAATCAATTCATCAATTATTTTGGACATTCAAGTAGATAACATTAGAACTATCTATCGGAATAACAACTGTCGACATTGATCAAATATCAACCTGCATGCTAAATGCGAGTATTGCTGCCGTAAAGTTGACTAAGCACCCCCCCCCCTCTTTATTTTTTAGATGGGTGGGAGTTTTTCGCAGTGATGACAATATGGATTACCCCGCACCGCTTGGATGTAAGGTACTTTATTCTCTGATACCCTTCAACTGATCACAAAATAAAAGAACTTGTCAATTCCCTTTACAATCCAAAAAATTCTCGGCATTTGACGGAATACTATTCCTCCATTCCCAAACATATCCGTCAATTTCTCCAGTTAAGTGCGCCATCTTAGATAGTGACGTTACGTCACCGACCATCCAGATGTGTCGATAGCATTGTTTGGGTGCGTATTTATGACGCGGCCGCCGCATGTGTGCCCTAAAGAATCATAAAGATCGCGGGGAAAAATCGTGAACGGGTAGGGCGTTGCCCCCGCACATGTTACGAATAGTAAATACATCGAGATTTCGATCTTTGATGTGGTTCGTACATGTTTTTTGTTTAAAGTTTGTTATAGAACAGATTTGTACGGGTTCGATGAAAGCGGCGCGGCGCGCCGAGAGGATTAAGTGGGGCAGAAGCGCTTATCTTCTAATTTTATTTCGAACAAAATGCGGTAAGTTAGTTGATATTGTTACTTAATCAAAACTTTATCGCCATTAAGAAAATTAGTACCTGTATACCATAAACACGTTAGCGTATTTCATTAGAAGTGTTCTTTAACGAAGATGCTTAGGATTACGTTTCTTATAAGACCATCTTACTAAAAGGGCCTTTGAAAGTGAGTATAAAAGATGTTTGATATATCAGAGCAGACATTCAACTAGTAACGCTTGGTAGGTACAGTCGAATGCTATGCTAATATAAAGAGTTACAACCGCTCATTAAAATTTATCGCGGAATCTACAACCATTAAAAATGAAATATTTTTCGCCTGAGTCACATTAAAATGAACCATGCAGTGTACGCACGCATTACTTTTTATGTTTACCTACACTTATGACTAATTTTTCTACATAATTCTTGCCTGCTCTTGTGTACGAGACCTAACGCGACTTGTTTATAAATAGGAATATTTATTCTCTATCATCTAATAGTGAAACAAATCCAAGATTGTGAAATAAAAATGAAAGGTGCAATTTCATTCATAATTCTTTTCTCATTTAGTTAAGAAACACTGGCCTGCGATAATATTTAGATGATAGTGATGCCAATTTCTTACCTTAAACCAATTAGACTACAAAAATATGTCTTTTCATCCCTCTAAAACCTAGTTCTAAAACAGTATGACGCAAGCAATTTAGGTGTTAATTCCAAGGCTGATAGGCGTTTATGATCGCATGTAATCAAAACTTGTACGTGTAATCCCAAGTATGTTTAGAACTTATCCAAGTATCTCAGTGATGAACCAAAACATATTTGGGTCGGGACTTGGGACTTCGTGTCCAACATAATAATAAATGTTACGAGAGATTTATTGTGGGATGCTGTATGTTGAGATGAAAAAGAAAAAAATATATTATCAAAAAACTGCTAATCCAATATAGTTTTGAGGGGTCTCTTTTATTTAACATCTATCCTAATTCCTTGATTGAATATTTATGCAATAAATTGGACAGCATTTGTTTAAAAAACGTGTTATGAGTAAATCAAAAATACCTCAAAGTAATTAAAAATGAATCTTAAAACCCAATCAATAAAATCGCTAATAGAGGCTCATAATTTATGAACCAACGTTAAAATATCGTTTCCCTGCAGGTTATACCGTGGAGGTAGGCGTAAATTTTTAATGTACCCTCTTGAAACATTCACATTTAAATCTGAACGTCAACATATTCAACGGAATTCGGTGTCGCATTAAATGCTTATAACCGTAAAATCAACGAACTCGTGAAACATGCAAAGCTACATATTTTACAAATGAAATAAAATGGAGAAAAGGGAAAAACATTTCCAAGGAATTTCTGTAATTTTTCGGCTTTTACAAATTATTAATCATTCGACAGTTCAATACTGTCCGAAAAACTGCCGTTAAAAAGGTATAAATTAGCAAAAAGTATCGATATCGTAATAAGTTTTTATTCGATGTTTCTAGAAACTAATTGCGATAAAAAAAACGAAGCATCTTACAAATCGTTAGCGCAATACCGTTTGCAGAAAAAGTATCTGCGCTCTTTTCTACTGCGGTTTGAATTATATAACTGGAAACGTTGCAGTATTGAAGTAATGCTATGTTATACGTCACAAAGGGTAGCGAGGAGAAACGTATTGCTACGGTAATGATATCTAGAATTACCTTGTTATACAGGGCCATTTAGACCTCATCCTCGAGACCATTAAAGCTTAATAATCGAAAGACTTAGATTTGTAGAGGAACCTTATTACTAGGGTTTTGTCTGTGAGTCTGACCTTGATAGGTAGACTTAAATTTTGACCGATGCGATGGTGGACTCCATCTGCTGTCACTACAAATCCAAATATTCCAAGTAGAGATTAAGTGTTGCTTAAATTCTGGTATGGTCATGGGAGTATTTTTTTTTTTTGCAAATGTATTAATTTTTACTTTAGAAAATTTGTAAGAACTCTTTAAGACCCTCATTATCGTGAGTCTGACTCGCACTTGACCGGCTTTTCTAACTAGACTTTAATAATATCAGTTCTGTTTCTTGGAGAATGCCTTCTTGGTGATCTTATCAACACAAAGTATTAAAATATTAAGTTAACTGACTTGCTTTATTCGGTTACTTATCCTAAGTTATTATAAGTTTAGTTGTTATCGGTTGTTGGAACTGACATTATTCCTACATATGTAATTCAAATATAGGCCAAACGTATGTTTAGGCTTCAAGTAATCGATGAAGTTGTTATACTGATATCATGATAGTGATTCATACTTCATGTTGAAAATAGGTGAAATTATAAGATTACGACTGATACAGAATTATAGATAACGTAACGATTAACGAAAGGACACATTACTTAGTACTTAGTACGGCTAATATAACCATTACAATTTAAACCTACACCCTATAGATACATAGTATATTTTTGGGTAAAACTAAGTAGCCATGGACATTGATGAAATCTAGACAGAAAGTATTAATCTTGGAAGAAAGATGCTACTCTATGGCATTGCGCTGTCAAGATGCCACAACCATAATAATAGTACCTACTCTAAGTCTTCGCGGTAGACCCTAAAAAGAATGGTATCCCACTTCCAGTTTTTACTATTGCAGGGCCTTTGCAATTCATGTTTGTTGCAAGGAGCCAAGGTCTTTGCAACATAGGCAATATTCATTTTATTGTTGTATTATATAATTTCATGTGAAAAAAAGTTTTTATTTCACACGATGGTATAAAGGTGACCTTGGTACTACTCTATCGAATTACAAACGAACGAATAGTCAGCCATTTTCAAAATTGCAATTCATACTCACACGCTCAGGTGCTTCTATATGATTTTGTGATATATTAATGACTATTAATGCAGATGGATCCACATTGTATTAATGCAGATGGATCCGCATTGTAAACCTTTATTAAAATTAAAAGAAATAAAGGAAGGTCAATTTGTTAATCCTATTTCACAGTTCACGCCACTTTTTCGAGGACGATCTTTGCCCTAATATTCTCCCTCAGTTGTTCAGTGGTTGACAATCTCGCAGTCACATTAGGACAACTGGGGTACTAGTAAACAGCACGACCGGTCTGCGGACAAGAAATCCCGCAAATCGACAGCTGTGGAAGAAAGGCATATCACACACAATAAATGCCCAAATGCTGAGAAGAAGAAATAACTGTTTACTGCTTTTTACTGAGACTCTGTGCTGGCCATTGGGACAACAGAGGGCGTATTTAATAGTTTGCATGCAATAGCTAGTCCCACCCTAAGGTATGTGATCGACACAAGCAAGGGTGCCATTGATAAAACGCACACGACGTTGTAGATTGTCTTTTGTCTACTACCCCTGTACTACCGCTCACACGCGCACGACTGTCATACGACTGCTGCAGGTGCGAGAGAGAGACATAGACTTTTTGAAGAGAAATAGGATTTTTAACTTGATCTTATAAAGCTGTTAAGTCCGTCATTTTTCATTTAATCATAATATAATTAAAAAGTAAGGAAGACAAAAAACACTTACGTATGGTAGTGAAGGTTACAAACATCACTTGCTAGTAAAAAGCGTACTGGTAAGTGACGTCACACGAGATTTTATGCCACTAAACTTTTATTTATTGTTTGCGAGATAAAAAATACGTATCCACAATTTTTTGGATATAATCTTTTTGAAGGACTGAACAGATTTTTTTTTCGCCAAATACCCTATTGTTATGCTGTAATACTCCTTTCAAGGAAAACGTTAGCGTAATTAAATCGAAGTCACTACTATGGTCGTGTGTGGTTATCCACACCTTTGATTCCATGTGTGGTGAATAATTTGCAAATTCAACAAATGCCTTAACTGTCGTGTTAATAAAAGCGTGTTTTGTGTAGAAAATAATCCGGTTTCCTGATCGTGGGTGGGCGAAGATTCAAGAGTAACGATTTAAAGGCATTTTATGCTTTATGTCCCATGATTTGGTATAGATACCTATCTATTTTTATGTTTATGGGTAAAAATACATGTAAGCGTTCTGCAAGCAATACTATTATTTAGTGAATGCATAAGCGAAATGCAAGGTACAGCAGTTTAAAGAAAGTGTAGTTCAGTAAATTAACAAAAAATAGGAAATTTCAGTAAGTAAATGCTTTTTGGATTGATTATAAAACAATAACGTCAATAAACCCATTTCTTTTTGGTAAACAGTATGGAAGCACTTCAATGTAAGAACTTAATATGGTTTTAATGAAATACTTGACAATCAAATGATACTTATTACAAAATAGTAAAGGGACCTAATTGCCCGCTACTTATGTAAAAAAAGTTGTTGAATTTTTTTTATTCGATTATAACAGTTGACATTAGAATAAATGTAAAAAAAATGTTAGAATGATATAGATCCAGTGGTAGTTTGTTTAACATGTAAAAATTAACGTATAAATGCATCAACTTCATTAAAAGAATCACATTTCAAAACATTATTTATCATTAACATTTCACTTTATTGTCAACAAATTACCAAAATTAATTAAATTACCGTTCCAAATTTGATAACAAACCATAAAAGCATTATTTATTCCCATTCATTATTAAAGCTTCCACTCACAACCTTAATCACATTTTAAATCATATTTGATCTAATTTTAGCGGTGAGTGTAAATCACACCCTATTATTAATGAGAGTGTTAAGAAGTTAAGGAAACCATATTGTATCTGTTGATAGAAATAACAAAGGTCCTTTGACTAATGAGGTATTATTCTTAGCTATTTAATTTAAGGATGTGTGGAATATTTATGATAGGTGGAAAATAATTACATGTGGGTTCTTATTAAGTTACCAAGATTAAGTCATTATATTACTTGAACTAATTAGATATAAAGTCTCAGTTTAATCACTAGTTTATTTATTGTATAAAGTTGTGACTTGATCAAAGTTTTTAAT
>NW_020800319.1:0-34899 GCF_003590095.1 Trichoplusia ni
GCACATGTTTGTTTGAATATTGTTTTTAAAATTTCACACGACGCGTTTCTAACAATTGGAACTGGATTGTGTCAATTAACAAATGTAAATAACTAAAGTCTGCCTTCAAGTATGGGGCTACGGTAAATTGTGGGGAGGCCTATTTGGCATTTTCCCAGTAAATCGTGTCTCTCGTCACTAATATTGATATCACTATAAAAACACGTGGAAAATAGGATGGCCTAGAAGGCAAGGAACGAATATTTAAGTCTATTTACATTTTTACAGGTCACCGCATGACATGGAAGCAATATCATAGATTAGACGATATCCATGGCTTTTTGGACTACTTGGCGAAAACATACCCGTCGATCATCAGTGTCAACTCAATAGGAAAATCTTACGAAGGTCGAGACCTCAAGGTAAATATTTAGAGAACCCAAAACTACTCGATCCATAGCTATTTCTAACGGTAAGCTTTTCTTATCAAAATAATATTGAAACCATGAATCGCTTGTTTCGCAGTCTGGTTTTGTTAGCATGACGAAACATCAAATCACATCAATTCACGATTTAAACATAATTACGGCACTATATTACTATATAATCGAACATAAACATGCATATCGATAGAGAAATGAATCAGCGATTCGCATCGATTTTGTTCAGCAGTCAGATTACTCTAAGATAACAGGAATTAATAAACTATAACGTATTCATTGATTCACGATATAATATTACTAAATTAAATTCCAAATAATAGATTAAATTTTAATTTTGATGATTTAATGATTTAATTTTGTTACCTAAAACCCTCTACAGAGCAAACCTTTAGCAGGTAAAGTTTTAGGATCATCAAAACACATAAATAAAACATGTCTGCTATTTGTCCTCAGATGCTGCGCATTTCAGACGGCAAAGCGGGTAATAAAGCTGTCTTTATTGACGGAGGAATACATGCTCGGGAATGGATCAGTCCGGCTGTTGTCACATACTTCATTAATCAATTCGCTGAAAACTTCGACGTCGAGTCTGATGATATCAAGAACATTGATTGGTAAGAGGTCTATGATGTGGCTCAAGTAAAAAAGGCCGATTAGTGCGAACCTTTGTTTATCTGCAAGCTCACAATTCTTTTTAGAGCAAATAAAGTATCGAGTGGTTTATTCTATTGACGCAAAATAAACAACATTTAAAGACAGCAAAAGTCAACGACCGGCGGATCTTTTTTAAAAGCTGTGGCGTTTCTAGCCCTCTATTCGACTTATATTCGACATGAAATTGTTTTAAGCGAACCCTTTTTTAACAGGTATTTCTTACCAGTAGTAAACCCCGATGGATACGAGTACACGCATAGGTCAGATCGTCTTTGGAGGAAGAATAGGAAGTATGGATTGGGTATAAGTACTTGCACCGGTGCTGATCTCAACAGGAACTTTGGGTAACTAGCTATATTCTCATACAAAAAATGTAACTGTGCAAAGTCACCTTGATACTGCATTTCGTCATTAGTCATTTCGTAGGTCATGAGCGATATGTGTGTATGTGTTCAATTAGTAATAATTTACACAAATGTTCAGAATAAACTCGTTCTGATGGTGCTATTACTTGTCAGGTAGTTTAGTAAAGGTATTTGGAAGTCATGTTTGGTAACAAAATATATCTCCTTAATTAAGTGATTTAATTATGTTTCCAGTTCGAAAAATAACGGTTATTAGGAAATGTGAAAAAGTCAGAACGCTTAAGAAAATGGATCATGAATAATCATTTACGTATTACGTACTTATCATAACAATATTGATTTGGCATTAATTGGGGCTAATATTTTATTTAAGATATCGCTGGGGAGGCAAAGGTTCATCAGGCTATCCCTGCAGCGACATATACCGCGGAAGTGGACCCTTCTCTGAACCAGAAACTAAGGCGATCTCCGTAAGTAGTAATTTGGTGATTTTAAGCAATTTGGCAAAAGTCTTGACAAAAATAAAGTGAATTAAAGTTCAAGACGGAAAAATTGGTTCGACTCCTCAACTAAGAACACGTTTTCTTTTCCAATAGAAAATCAATAATGTGAGCTTGACAGTATTGATTGCACGCAATTATTATCCCCAAGGACTTCGCAAAAAAATTTGCAAAAATAAACGTCTTTGTCTCTTCATCTTTGCCTTTCAAGTATATTCAAGATGATTTACGCATAATTTATCAAAACCAAAGCTTTTGTCGATAAACAAATCGAGATAAGAAGAACGTGTTTAACGTAAGGGAATTAGTTTATTGCCTTCATTAAAATTTTCGTTTTTCTTCTTATTAGGAGTTCTTTAAGAATACTGCAGCGAAGTTCTCTGCTTACCTAACATACCACAGTTATGGACAGTATCTGCTGTACCCATGGGGTTATGATAATGCACTACCAGCAGACCACAAAGACTTGGATAGCGTTGGGAACCAGATGGCTGAGGTGAGAATAACTTGAAATTTTATTGCTAAATTAAAATTGAATCATAGAAACATAATGAACATTCTACAAGCTCCATAATCTGAATAGGAACTATGGAGCAAAATTATGCTCACACTGTAATTTGCCCATAATGACTCAGATTTTAATTCCATGCTCAACATTAAACTGTGTTTTCTTCCATCTCACTTCAGGCTATACGAAAGACTGGAGGTTCTCAATACAAGGTTGGATCATCAAGTGGGCTGCTCTACCCTGCAGCTGGAGGATCAGATGATTGGGCCAAGTCCCTAGGTATTAAGTACACTTACACTATTGAACTGAGTGACACTGGCCGTTACGGTTTCGTATTGCCAGCTTCCTACATAGAACCAGTTGCAAGAGAAAACTTAGCTGCCTTGAGGGTCCTTGCAAGTCAAGTGTAATAACATGACATAACATAATAATTATTTATTGTAAGTTTTGACACTCAGCGATGTACAAAATAAATAGTATATTTATTATTTAATAATGTATAAGAAGTGAAGACTGAGAGCCAGATATGTAATCTTTGGCAGATGCATGATTTTAAGAATAAAAATCTTTATAAATAATTTTTTTTTATTCCCTTATGAAAACTGAGTACTGTTTATGTACTAAAATAAATAAGAATTGTCTATTTTGTAAAGAGTGCCTTCAACCAATCAATAGTATTTAATATATCAAATGGTATATTTATATAGTAACTTTTATGGGAATGTTTAATTATATTGCCACAGTCTACTGATCAGCTCCTCCTCCGGTTTGGTCCAAAACTAGTCAGGCAATCCTGATAAATACGCGTTAAGTAATCCGTTACATCGTTAAATACATAAATGACTACTTAAATCTACATTACCTTGGTACTATTATTATTATATTCTTTGTGTTCAGGAATCTCCATTTCAGTCTCATTAGGCTTGGTCACTTTAATTTGAGGAATAGCCTCAGGATCTGGACTAAACACCGGAGTTTTAGGCCTACTAGGCACATTCGGCGATACAGGGGTAGCCTTCAGTAAGTTCTTAGTTTCTTGCGCTAAATCTTCTGCCCTCTTCAAAATTAATTCTACGTCATCAACATCATCACTTATGACTTTCTCGGTCTTGTTAGGAGAAGTTAACTTTTTTATTTCATTAAAAATGTATCTTATTTCCTCATCACTGCCTTTGTAAGCCTCACAGGTCTTTTCGAATTGAAGAAATTCTTTCGTCGACATACTATTGTCGTTTGAACCTACATCTTGATGAATTGCTAGTACATTCTGCGCCATGGCTGTCTAGATAACAACCAAGATCGGAGTTAAATAGCGTAAAACTTAAAGAAAAGAATAATAACAAACAGCAGTAACAGATTCTTCGATTTTTTCCAATCAAACACAACCACCGGTTGCTTAGCAACTATTTCAAAAGTGCAGTGCGCTGAGCCCTGAAGTAGTGAGAAATAATTATCGGGAAAAACCGGTTCTTATTTCATAGGCGCTCGATGAATTACTTCAAGGTCTTGTACGATAACTGTGAAAAAAAGTATAATTTTATTATAGTAAAATAAAACCTGGTGCTCTTCTATGATTATAATCGAAGAAAGAATAAAGTTATACATAAATGTAGACAGACACCTCTTAAAAATGTGTGAAACTGGCAACACCCTCTTCAAACATCAATGAATGAAGTATACAAAACGTCAAACGGGGAATAACAATCGTTTTTCTAAGCAATTTTTAATTAAACCATAATTTTACGTTTATTAGAGAGTGAAAAGGTTGTGTAATTAACATCGAAGATGTCGGTGCCTCCACAGGCGTTTGTGAATAAAAATAAGAAACATTTTCTGGGGATTCCAGCGCCCTTAGGTTATGTTGCTGGTGTTGGTCGAGGGTGAGAGAATGTTTATTTACCAGAACATGTCGACATTGCTGTAAAAAACTGTAGCTTATACGTTTTTTAATCTCTAATTTCCCTTATAGTGCCACTGGGTTCACCACACGATCTGATATCGGTCCAGCGAGAGACGCCAATGATGTATCGTAAGTATTACTCAAACATGTATTAAAATTGTAGTGGTAATCTTTTTTTACCAACTGCAATTAGTCTATTTTCTCCTCTTTTTATTTAAACTTAACAGCCATAAAGTAAAAAACAGTAAGTTCTTAAAAAGCGTTTTTGTAAACAGCCCTTAAGTTTTCTTGCGTTTAGGCACCTTGCTACAACTTCACTATGTTCAAACATTAATTTCCATATTTTAGGGATGATCGGCATGCTCCACCGGCAGCTAAGCGTAAAAAGACCGAGGAAGAAGATGATGATGAAGATTTGAATGACTCCAACTATGATGAGTTCTCTGGCTACAGTGGCTCTTTGTTTTCGAAGGTAAAATGTAACGCATTGCCACATAATATGCAATTTCTAACTTTTAGAACCCAATTTAATAACAAAAAAGTAAAAAGTAGTCTTAACATTTCAAATGCCTGAGTAACTGAATTAATCGTAACAACTGAGTGATTGTAGTAAATCTGCCAATTTATTATATATTAGGATCCATATGACAAAGATGATGCTGAAGCAGATGCAATTTATGAATCCATTGATAAAAGAATGGATGAGAAAAGAAAAGAGTACAGAGAAAAACGTCTCAAAGAGGATTTGGAAAGATACCGTCAAGAGAGGTAAAGTTCTTACTTTGGTTATAGATAATAGATTAAATTCTTATAATAAAACATCTCAAAGATCTAATGCTAGGCATAAAAAGTATTTTCCCAGTAAGTAAAATTGCTTTTTCTCATGTTTTATTTATGTAAGCAAGTAAATCATACTATAATTTCATAATTATGGTATTGGTACTTTAATTGTATTGGTGTTCTATCGTAAAAATTAATATTATTTATTATTGAATAAAAAAATGTTGTTAGCTAGTGGTCACTCCAGCCATCACAACTCCCAAGACTCCTGGAACATTTACAAGTTTCTAAATAACATATGAAGACATTTGATTAGAGATTAAAAGATAGGAACCAACCTACCTTTGTCCAAATTAATTATACAATTTTTTTTTCTAACTTGTATTATGTCTACAGGCCAAAAATCCAACAACAGTTCTCAGACTTAAAACGTGAATTGAAATCAGTGTCTGAAGATGAATGGTCAGCGATACCAGAGGTTGGTGACGCACGCAATAGGAAGCAACGTAATCCTCGTGCGGAGAAGTTCACACCGTTGCCAGATAGTATGCTGTCTCGGAACCTTGGAGGAGAGTCATCGTCGTCAATTGACCCTGGATCTGGTCTAGCATCTATGATGCCTGGTGTAATGACACCAGGAATGTTGACACCATCTGGTAAGCTTCTTATTTAATATTGATATCTGCAATAATTTCACGACAATGCATTATGTAGTCATATCATATAGAAGTAGTTGTCTTTGTGCATGTGACATTAATATTAATGGCAACCCACAACACCATTTATATTATTTATAAATGTGTTATTATTTATGATACCATCAAATGTGTGCCTTTTCATTTACGTATTTCTATTTTATACAATAGGTGATTTGGATTTAAGAAAGATAGGTCAAGCAAGAAACACTCTTATGACAGTAAAACTGTCGCAAGTATCAGATTCCGTAACAGGACAAACCGTCGTGGATCCTAAAGGCTACCTGACCGATCTTCAGTCCATGATACCAACTTACGGTGGCGATATAAATGATATCAAGAAAGCCAGGCTGCTGTTGAAATCTGTTAGAGAGACAAATCCCAATCATCCTCCTGCCTGGATTGCCAGTGCTAGGTTGGAAGAAGTTACTGGTAAGTGTATTATATATCTGTTCATAAAAACTTTCGTTTATACAAGCATTGCCAGATTGTATGACAGATTATTGCAGGAGGGTATTTTCCTGTTGTTGTCACAAAAAAAAATGCAATAACACCTATTTGGATGTATAAATAATATAAATATACTTTTCAAAATAATTTAGTAAGTTCTGTTATGGATTCTATTGGTTTTAGTAATTTTTAGGCAGCTAAGTTTTTCGACCTCTTTTTTGTGATATCTGGACTTGCTGTTTTACTACTTTGATAATTTTATTTTCTTATTTATAACATACATCTCTTAGGCAAAGTACAATCAGCCCGTAACTTAATCATGAAGGGTTGTGAGGTAAACCCGAGTAGTGAAGAGCTGTGGCTGGAGGCCGCGAGGCTGCAGCCGCGAGACACCGCTCGAGCTGTCATCGCTCACGCCGCGAGGAACCTGCCGCACAGTGTCAGGATATGGGTGAAGGCTGCAGACTTGGAACAGGAAACCAAGGTAAAGTTATTTTAAGAAAGAATGCCATTCACTGTATATAATTAATTGACTATGAAACTATTATCTTGTGCAAAGAAAATAGAGAAGAACGAATTTGTTAACTGTTGATAGTGCGACAATTTGACGATAGATAGCAGTCTACTAATTGAGTACTATCTCTTAATTGATTCAATAATTAAAATTATTAACTAAATCTTCGTCACTGAACAGATTCACTTCTAAGTAAGTTTGCCAGTTATTCTTCTCGTAATTTCTTAACTTAGCTAATCTGTAATGTTTATTTAACAGGCAAAACGCCGAGTTTACCGCAAAGCATTAGAGCACATACCCAACTCAGTCCGTTTATGGAAAGCGGCGGTAGAATTAGAAAACCCAGAAGACGCCCGCATTTTGCTCTCAAGAGCCGTCGAGTGCTGCCCTACCAGCGTCGAGTGTGGCTCGCTTTAGCCAGGCTTGAGACATATGAGAATGCTAGAAAAGTGTTGAATAAAGCCCGTGAGAATATACCCACGGATAGGCAAATTTGGGTGACGGCTGCTAAGCTTGAAGAAGCACATGGTGAGTAGATTAATTTTGCCATAAGTACAGTTAGCTGTTAAATTAAATTGACTCGAGTATTGTTCTTTAATGACGTTTCAGTAGTCCTGATCTTATGACTATAACATAACCTAGCATTTTGGAATTGGTGTTTAGTATATATAATCGGCATTTGTTCTAACTAGTCGGGCACTCCCGATAAATACGCCCTGAGTAAACCGTTGCATTATTTAATCTAATATATAAAGTTCCCGTGTCACGATGTTAGTTACCGTACTCCTCCGAAACGGCTAAACCGATTTTTACCAAATTTTGTATGCGTATTCAGTAGGCCTGAGAATCGACTAACGTCTATTTTTCATACCCCTAAGTGATAAGGGTTGCTTACACTAATTTTTTTTTATTTTATTTTTTAAACGAATTTGATTGTTTTTTTTTTAATGTGACATTAAAGAATAATTACAACTAGAAATAAGGCAAAGGCATTTATTAGGCAAAAGAACGTTTGCTGGGTCAGCTAGTAATGTTCTAAATGTTATAGTAATTGTTACTTACTGCATTAATAAAATAATTGTGTCTACTTATTTTTTCAACAGGTAACACACATATGGTGGAGAAGATTATAGACCGTGCGATCACATCACTGAGTGCAAACGGCGTTGAAATAAACCGCGAGCATTGGTTCAAAGAGGCGATGGAAGCTGAGAAGTCGGGAGCTGTGCACACTTGTCAAGTAATATACAACACTTAAAATACATATTCCATCATTTAAAAGTTACATAAAACTCGAGCTTAAGTAACTATATTGAGATGTTCTAATCGCTTAAACTACATATGTGCTTAAATAAACTGATGTTTTGAAAGAGCTCTATGTTAGCTAAAATAGCTCTGTAACATTTTATTTTATTATCCCGTCGATTTTACGTACATTCACATGCGTAGTAAATATTTTTTTTTTTGTTGTAAGGCCATTATTCGTGCAGTCATTGGACACGGTATTGAACCTGAAGATCAGAAACACACATGGATGGAAGATGCTGAAGCTGTAAGTATTAGAAATTAGAATTAAAAAGTTACAATGTAATGCCATTTTTTTAATTGGGCTCTGTTTTATATCCGATTTTTGATTATGCTTGTCAAGGTCTTAATTATATCGTGTAATTATTAAAAAGTATTTAATCACACGTGAGATATTTTCGTAGACAAATTTTAGTATGATTACATTTTCTCTCATTTTGATCATATTTTAATCAGCGTGAAAATACCACCTGCCGTAATATATTCATAATAAGTTCATTATTTAGGAATGGTTTACTTACATATATGTCTCAAGATCCCTAATAAGAGAAATTTAGGTTCACGCTCGTTCGTTCGAGGTAACGAGTTAATCGCGCGATCCGCCGCTAGTACGACGTTAACACACACAAACCTCCACGCCTTTGATATTGCCGCGAGCGACGCTAGCTTGCCCGCTACTTAGATCGATGTTTGATATTTCGTGCTCACGCCCGCCTCCGCGCTCGCGAGTCAACGTAAATGAGTAGTTGGTTCCAGGTGTATCGTGTACCTTTATTTTTACTTACGTACATATTTAAAGATAGATTTTCCAATTGGCTTATTCAATATTTTCTCGTACCCAGTGCGCAAACGAAGGCGCGTACGAGTGCGCCCGCGCGGTGTACGGCTACGCGCTGTCGGTGTTCCCGTCCAAGAAGTCCATCTGGCTGCGCGCCGCCTACCTGGAGAAGCAGCACGGCTCGCGCGCCAGCCTCGAGGCGCTGCTGCAGCGCGCCGTCGCGCACTGCCCCAAGTCGGAGGTGCTGTGGCTCATGGGCGCCAAGAGCAAGTGGCTGGCCGGTGAGTGGCATACACACATACATGTTACATATACCTGGAGAGGCAGCAAGGAAACAAGATGCTGATAAGACTGCAGGTATAAACCAGTGATATGAGTCACATCAAACCCACTGTGCGCCGCGAGTCGCCAGTTCGATTCCCGCGTACGACAAGCTTTTTTGTTTTTGTGTTTACCTTTTGAATTAATCACTTAATTTAGTGGAACAGCTTAAGATACCAAAAGAAAAGTTCTACAATACTTATGGTACTTTCACAGGTGATGTACCAGCGGCTCGAGGTATCTTATCCCTGGCTTTCCAAGCTAACCCCAACTCTGAAGAAATCTGGTTGGCGGCCGTCAAGCTTGAGAGCGAGAACAAAGAGTATGACAGAGCGAGACGACTGCTGTCGAAAGCGAGGGCTTCTGCTCCCACGCGAGGGTGAGTAAAATACATACTTTATGTTAGAAATTTTAGGATTTTATTCTATTATCTAGGTTAGTTGGATTGTTACTTTTGTGCACGAATGGTAGTTTTGTTCCCATTTTATGTAAACTGTTCAATAGAAAACGTTACGTTAAAACATGAATAGTTATTTTTAACACGAAAAGATGATAAAAGCCCTTATAAAATACTGGCTAAATATCCTTAAAATTGTTGGAGAAATACTTACTTATAAAAGATTTATTTAAAACAGGTAATGATAAAATCGGCGAAACTCGAATGGGCGCTGAACAACTTGGATGCCGCTTTACAAATCTTGGAAGACGCCATCAAAGTGTTCGGGGATTACGCGAAGCTGCACATGATGAAAGGCGAGATAGAAGAACAGATGGGCAAGCACGAGGAAGCGAGACAGACATACTCGCAAGGGGTGAGCAATACTTTCATTCACTTGAAAGGTTTATTAAGAGGCTGTAATATCTTTTCTGCATTTTTTTGTTAAGGTCATGTTTAAGTTTTCATGTATTAAAAAGGGCGGGCTTCATTTGAATTGCCACGGCTCCCAAAACTTTGATTATTCTTATTGTGCAGTTATTCTTAAATTAAATGTATATTTTAGCTCAAGAAATGTGCCACTAGTGTCCCGATGTGGATATTACTGTCTCGACTAGAAGAAAAACTCAAGAACGTCACGAAAGCGAGATCAGTGCTGGAGAAAGCCAGGCTAAGGAATCCGAAGACTGCAGAATTGTGGTAAGTGGAGACAAATATCTGTAGATTTTTAATGAAATAGATCTTCTAAGACCTTTCATCGATACTTTATTCATTTTTCCTCACATTTTGTTTATTTTTCATTACTTTAATCTCGTATTAAAACAGTTTCGAGAAGATTGTATTTCACTTATTAAAATCGGAACTTTTTTTTATTGTTTTTTTTTTAAGTTTTTCCAACTTATCTATTATTATAATAATTATATTATTAATAGAGATTGGTCTCGTTCAAAAACAGGTTGGAGAGCGTAAGACTAGAGAGGCGGAATGGCAGCGCTGAGATTGCTAACGCTGTGATGGCGAAAGCGTTGCAGGAGTGTCCCAGCGCCGGCCGCTTGTGGGCAGAAGCTATATTCATGGAGTCACGGCCACAGAGGAAAACTAAGAGTGTAAGGAATGATTTTAAACTTATGATATGTCTGTCATTTTTTATGTGGAATAGCAAATGTGGTCAATGACAAATGGACAACCTTCAAGGTATCCAGACTTGATCTACGAATATGTTAGGGTTTCTTTATAATTTTTGAACTTTAATAGTAAAGAGAGGTAAAGTTTGTCCTGGTACAAAGTCGATATCTTTTATCAGGTGATTTTCTCCCAATTTGTTATAACCATTTGTCCTGCAAAGTACTTTTTTACCAAAGAACGGTCATCTCATCATCAACCAATTACACTCTTAATTTTTGTTAATAGGTGGACGCGCTTAAGAAATGCGAGCACGACGCACACGTGCTGCTAGCCGTGTCTCAGCTGTTCTGGACCGAGAGGAAACTCAACAAGTGTCGCGAGTGGTTCAACAGAACGGTAAGATATATCTCCTTATCATTTTAAAACAGGTTGTATGTGTACATCTTAACTATCCAGCCTTCCCTTGATTCCCTTGATGATACAGTGTGGCTAAGACATTAACTTTGCCTGATTAAGTATATTTAGCTATGTATGAAAAATAAATAAACAAAGGCTGGACAAAATAGAGTTGTAACGTTTGAAAGTGCCTGGAAAACGGCCTACTTCAAACAAGCTTTTGATTTTGGACTAGTCCAATTGATGATCCCAAAAATATTAAACCATCACTGATAATTTCATTAATAGCGAGTAATGAGCTAAGAAAGATGAACAAAACAATCACCCAATCTAACAAAACGCTACCTCCAGGTAAAAATCGACCCCGACCTGGGCGACGCTTGGGCTTACTTCTACAAGTTCGAGTTACTCCACGGTAACGAACAACAGCAAGAAGACGTCAAGACTCGCTGCAAAGCGGCCGAACCACATCACGGGGAAGAGTGGTGTAAGGTCTCCAAAGATATCGCCAACTGGTGCTTCACCACCAAACAGATATTACTGCTAGTTGCTAAGAACTTACCGGTACCTACGTGAAGAGTTGTAGTTGTTACTTTTAGGTGTAAGGTACTGTAATTGTGGATTAGAAGTTTAGTGAAATTGCAACGTGATTCGTGACTACGGCTGGTGTAAAATCGCGACGAAACTTTAAGGTACATACATCATTTTATGAAGTTGAAGTTTAGAAGTTGAGAAAAAAAAATATCATCAAATTTCGTTTTGTTACATTTTGTGGTAAAATTTGAACATTATGAACATTGCCGTAATAGTAATTGTTGAAGATAAAGGAACACAGAAAAACGTATATTGTAAGTGGAATATAAAAGTATTTTCTGTAACTATACAAACGTAACTTTTCATCGTAATATTATTTTAAATGTAAGACAAATGTGTGCTAGAAAACATTAAAAATATATAAAAAACAGATCAAACTCCATTACCCCCTCAGATTGAATATAACATTGTTATAATTCCGATATAAAATAAATTTATTTAATTATGAAAGATTTTTATTTATTTACCTTATGTATGTTCAACAGTTTATTTACATTAAGCTGCTTTACTGCCTTACCTATTTTAGAACTTAAATTCTGATATGATTAACAAAAAAGGGTAGTGAAGTATTATTAAAGGAAAAGTTTATTGTAGTCTATCTTTAAAATATCCCACCCTCAAGTTTGAAAAAGGGCAAAATTAATTAAGCTATTTTATTGACTTTTCTCTTAGTTTCGCATAGAAGTGAATGCACAAAGAAATACTAGATATTTATGATATAAAAGTTAAATGTTTAAAAGTGTCAACAGCATTTCTGTCATCTTATTTACCTATTAGGTAGGCACATTACATTCTTTTCTCTGAATCTCGTTCAGCATCGATGTTTTTATAATAACAATTCACACGCCACAAGCGATAAACACATTTTATAAAAGTTCTAAAAATACGGCCCGAGTTGTGTGAGTTTGAATTATAAACGTGCGCTGGCGCATTGCCAGCCCGCGGTGCGCATGCGTGAGCTAAATAACTCTACGATTTTTCACCTCTTTCTCTTCCCAAAACTGAAAGTCGCAACACATACTGCGATGCTCAATTAGTGCGACTTTAGTGGAGTTATACGTACTTAGTGAAAGTGATTAAGTGTTAAGTGTAAGTTGGAAGTGTAGTTAGTGTAGTCATGTCGCCGAAGTTGCCGGTGCCCCCGCTGCAGGAGCTGTCGCTGTCGCTGGTGGCGCGCCAGCTCATCCACGCGCTCTCCCGCGTCACCTCCGACGAGGACTCCGCGCTGGAGTTCGCCATGGTCTCCTCCTACTACGAGAGCATGGGAGCCACCAGCGACATCTTCCAAGATCTCATTAACCTGATCCTCAGTTCAGAATACCTCGATCCATCTGTTAGATACTACACCATGAAACTATTGCTCAAAGAAAATGTCAAGAGTTTAGCGACAGGAATTTTCCCCTGTCCCTATTATAGAAAAGTCCTTGAGCTCATTACCGAGCAAGGCCATCACCTGACTGCTCTCAATTTAAAAGGTGTGTGGGTTAAGGACGAGCTCTTGCCAGTAATGTATCAGTTACTTAAAAATATACCGGGGTTGACTTGCTTGAATATCCCTTACATAGCCAATGATGAAGTGCTCAAATATATCGGTAAATATAATAAAGTATTGAAGTTGCTGGACATATCGGGAGAGACTGACATCACAGAAATTGGAATAGATGCAATGTTAACAGGGAACCCACAGTTAATCCAGAGTCTGACCGTCGTAAACATCGGAATGTACGGCGAGGAGAACATAGATCACACAGATGTCGCATTATTAATACGAAAGCTGCCAAACCTCACAAATCTTGGCAGTTATTCGTTTGTTGGTAAATCTATTTACCACTTATACAACACAGACTGCCCACCAGACTTCAAAACAAAACTGCAATACGTTCATGATGTGCAGACGAACTTGAGGACCATGAAGGCGATACTGGCCTTGTGTCCTATGATAGACACCATTTACCTCGAGGAGCCGGACCCTAACGTGCTGCAGCTGATCAAAGACTTGAGCTACATAACTAAGATTAAGCTAAACAAATTCCAATGCCATGAACTGCACCAGTTATTAGATAAAATTGGTCATAAAATAGTTACTTTGATGCTCTCTGGGTCTTCGGGTTCCTTCAACTTTACTAGAGTAGCAGAGACTTGCAGAAACTTGGAAAGTTTAGAGTTCTACCAGATCCAGACTGCGACCCATGAGGAAGAAATACCGTTTAACAAGTTGGAACATATTGAGATTATTCAGGGTAATTTGTCGACGTCATGTCTCAAATATTTGATGACTGGTAGTCCAAAGCTAAAGAAATTGATTATCGGCGATGAAATAAAGCTGGACGACAATGATATGTCGCGGTAAGTAATTATTTAGTAGGAAAAGCTTTCTAATACTTTTTTCATGTAGGTATAGGCAGTAACTAATTAACCTATGCAGTGACCGTGGCCACAGAAATTTGCAAGTTTCGAAAGTCCTTCTTAACAAGGGCTTAGTTAACTACTTACACAGATACAGTACTTACGTAAACTTGGTGTTAATAATTATGTAGGTACATATAAGCAGATCATGTTTCATTCCTATCTCATCTACGAGAGTGTACCAATCAATGATTTTAACAAAATCTCATTCAAAAGTATACGAAAAGCTAAATTATTCAAATATTTATCTTCTAATGAACGTATTGAATATACCTGCCAGACTCTCAGGCACTTCCCGAAATTACCGCGTCCTTGGCATACATCTGTGAGTAATTTAACTCGGTAAAGAAAACAATACACAAATGTTCGGGTAACACACCTACACGGTAGTGTAATCTTATAAAATTCGATGTACAATACTGATAATGATGATATTCATATGCTTACTACTATAGCAAAGTTACCTGGGTACCTGTTACCGGTGCAGGTGTAAGTTACTTGTGTAAAATTGGGTTAGTCGAATTTGTAATAGACGACATAGTTTTTCCTATGTTACACAAAACTGTTTTTTCTGTTTTAATTTACTCTTGTATGTGTTTGAGGTCTTCATTAATTTTATTCTTAAAATCAATAGACAGTCAAAATAGTCTCAAATTAGCGCTCACAGAAGCTTACTGCTATTAAATAGATATTAAAAAAAAACACTCCAAACCTTCTTTTTCTTTCAGGATGCTTCGTAGATACAAATTCGAGAATCTGGAAGGTATTTGGTTCCCCAATGCTCCAAGACTCACGAGGGACACAGTGGAATTGCTGATGGAATGCTGCCCCAAACTCCAGAGCCTCGGCCAGCTGAGTGGCTGGAGGTACACCCCTGACGACATGATGCTGATGAGGGCAATCATAGCCAGTACTAACACAGACCTTGTACTGTCACCTCTCGGCATCTTCCAGCAAGGGAATTAGGGTATAAATTATCGAGATAATCGTATATTATGATATGAACTGCGGAAAATTAGATAGGAATTAATTACTAGACACAATTGTTACGGAAAACCCTATATTTACTGTTTTTATTGAGCTATCTAACGTCTTGATTTTTTATCTGCCTTTTTATACAAGATAGCCATAATGGAAATGGAAAAAGAAATTTTATCCGCTTCGGTTAGACTGTTTTGGAAGTTGGGACTTTCTGAATACGTGTCTAGTCTATGGCAATTTATAGGTAAAGCTTTGTGCATTTGTTTTGTATATTTCTGATAAAATTGAAAGATTTTTTTACGAAGAATAGTTAAAAATAATAAGTTGGCCTTCTATTGTGTAAAATGTACAACTATGTACATTTAAAACAAAATATTAACGCTCTAGTCAATAAACTTATTAATTTTAATTGTATTTACCTAATGATATCAAATGGTGAAATAAATATTTTTATTAAATCTTATATTTTTTGAAGTCATGAATTACCTAGCTTATTAACCAAACTGCTGGGCTCAGTCTCCGCTGATCTGCACCTAATTGTGTTACTTATTTACTGTTACGTATAATTTTATATATAATTGTATATAATTTTTTGCTATGTGAGTACAGCTAGCTGTTGCTCGGCTAACAGCTGCAAAAGCCTTCTTTAATGTAGGGATAAAAGTGGCCAGAAGACTATGTGTTAGTCCAAGGTGACAGCTACCTTTATACGCCTTTTTTAAAGTCTAAAAAATCGGTCCAACCGTCGTGACCGGGTAACAGACACACCTACATCAGCATACACATACAGATACAGATACATATTTTTGCATTTATAGCTATCTATTATTTACATTCGATTAAATCAAAGGGAGGTGTTTAAATAAAACTAAAAGCTTCATAAAAATATTATATTACAAAACTGATGCATTACAAGTGTGTAAGCATCACAAGGACATTATTCCCTATAACTAAAGAAAGTCACAGCCAATTCACTCAACATTATTTAGGTACCATCCTTCAACTCTCAGTTTTTTCCCCTTTTATAATACTGTTTGAGGAAGGCGGGATGTTCTCTTGATTGCGAGGTTTCTTCTTGTTCACTTTATTCTTCCACATCTTACATTCGTCAGCGCATTTGGTCGTTATAATACTTCTGTAAACAAAACAAGACATTGTTTTTAATTTAAGATTTTTTTTTGTCTTGGTAACCTCGAATTGAATCCAAAAACTAGGGTCTAATCTATGTCCACCTCAATACCTCATTACAACATATTTTTATGGTCATTACTTAATCGAAACGAGTTAAATTACAAGTGTCTATGTTCGTCAGAAACTGTTGTTTGTATATATGATGTTTGAAAACACCACACGTTACAAGCGTGGTATATTTTAATTATACATTATGTATCTCTGTAGCAAGCCTGAGTACAGGCTTTCACTGTTAAACCTAAGCATGTTAGCGTATTAATACAAAAAATATTTCTTCTCATGTCTTGCTTCAAATAGAATTTCATTTATTTCTGTCTCCTGCATGTTCTTTGTCTATTTGCTCTTATTAGACAATACCGATGTCACGTATAATATAATTGGCAAACTGGAAGTCAGCCAAATGACAGAAAATATCCTGAAATACTTTACTACGATTTCCATGGGCCAAACGTACAATGGTTATAAGCTGCTAGTGCTTAAACGACGCAAGGTTTCACTCACGCAACCCCGCCACCCTGTCAGCTCATGATTAGTGACTTCGCTTGGAATCGAAACCAGTTGGGCAATCCTGACAAATACGCGTTAGGAAATCGTTGCATTTTTTAAGTATACATCTCATCACAGTTAACTTCTATTTAAAACGTAAACGACGTTCTTAAAAGTTTATGTGTTTCTACATGGCACTTAATTGTAAGCGACAGCATCATTAATTCTTGAATACGGCTGCTAGATTATTTTTCTAATAGAAATTGAGCATTAAAAGTTATTTTAATGGAGAGGGGGGGGGGGAGACGTAGAGGGCTCTGAGATTGGTCAAGTCTAAAAATACAAGAAACTAATATAAATTGGTAGGAAAATTTTGTACTGACCTGACTAGATTTTCCCTCACATTAAATCTGTCCATAATTTCCATTATAACATCGGATATTATCTTCGGGTCCAAGCACATCTTAGCCGGCTTGTCCTGGAAGGCTGGCGATCTCTTCCCGGTTAGTGAATGGGTTGCCAGTATCCTAAAAACAAAAACGTGACTTCATAAGATGACGTCAAATGTTTTTAATGATTTAGGGCAGATGCGCGCTGTCCAAGTGGGCGTTGAAGTCAACAATGTTTTTAAAGTGAATGTCTAGGATTTTTTTAATGCTTTTTATAATGATTAATCCATTGCTTTAATATAGACCAGTTACGTTACCTTCATCCTTCGCACTAAACATACAATTCTTTAGCATAATAAAGTTGTTGGCAGTAAGAAATACATTTTCTGTTGTAAATGTTTTTATTACCTTCTTGGAAATACAGCTAAGAGGAGTGTTCGCGTAGCAATCGTATAAGATTTCCAATTGACCTTTACGAACTGGTCTTTATGTATCAAGGTTTTTCCACTCCCAATCGGTACCTGAAATTGGAAAAAAAATCGAAAAGTTATATAACACCTTCGTTTGAATCTCAGTGATTTTCCTAATGGGCTAATGTCTGAAGTCCAAAACTTAAATGATAAATGGTTAATGTCTTAAAAATTAACAGTTCATTAGTTATATCTATAATAAATCCTACAGGGGGATGTGGACCATTACCATAGGAAGTCTAGTCATAATAAACTGAATATTTTTTTCGCGAGTAGAAATCATCATCTTTTTCTTACAAAAACTTTTTGAAATGTAGAAATTAACGGTCGCTGCCTGAATTTCTTTCACCGACGTATACCTTTTTATGGAAAAAAGAGCCAAAAAAACAAACCTAAATAGGTACCTAATCATAGTAACAACTCTTAGACAGTAAAAACACGATCATATTTAATTACAAATATAACATAGGTCAGTTCTCGACAGCCGGAAGACTACGCATAATAATTTCTGCCGTATAAAAAACTATGAATAACTTAGCTGGCAGTTGTCACACGATTGTTCGTTACCTTTTGTTGAAGTAACGGTATTTATGACCTTGGTAATAACTACACTTACAAAGACAGCGAAATACTTGTTTGTATGTAGCAGACTTTTAAGTGATAATTTATGATTGCCGGATTTGTTAGAACATAAAAAAAAACATGTAGGTAAGTTGATCGACTACGTACAACCCTATTTACCAATCGATTTTAGATTCATTATTCATATGGTACAAAAATTTAAATTCTCAGCAACTGTTGGATACAATTAATTTGGTCATATTAATTTTATGTCTACTTAAAAGATGTGAAAAAGTGTTTTAACTTACCCATTCATCATCCTTCGGACCTGTGTTTTTAGCTGTTGTCA
Source organism: Trichoplusia ni (assembly GCF_003590095.1). NCBI lineage: Eukaryota > Metazoa > Arthropoda > Insecta > Lepidoptera > Noctuidae > Trichoplusia > Trichoplusia ni. Next base: position 18,577 of record NW_020800319.1, read on the forward strand.
CCTTAACATTATTGTACTTATTAGTAATAAGAACATTATCATCTGAGCGATTGAAATCTTCATGTTCGCTCATTTCTTCTTTATCTTCTTCCATCGATTGATTAAATTGGCTTGTATTGTTTATTTTTTCTGTAACAGTTTCATTTGAAGTCTGATCCAGCATTGATACTGGTCGTTTCATATCCTCAAGCATTTTGAACAATGTTTTAAAGCTGTTCTTTATTTTGATAAGTTCACGTACATCGATGGATACATTTTGAGGATTTCCCTTCTGTAGATTCTTCCTCGTTGAGTCCGGAGAAGATTTGTTCATAGATTGCATAGCTATTGCTTTTGGAGTACCGTTGTGTTGTCTTTTACGGTTTATCAGGTTGGCATGCTTCATCATCTTTGGTATAACAGGGTTGGCTCTGTGACGGGGAACTATCACCTTTTTACTGGATCGTCTGTTGGTATACTGACGTCTGGAACGATCTAATTTGACTTTTTTGTCGGTCATCTGAAAGAAATTACCCACATTATATTATGTTGTGAAATACCCTCAAACTATGGCATAAATGTCAGTTTTGACTATTAAACATGTTGTTACTTACTTACCTACCTACATAAAGATAATTACAAACTTGCCCAAAATTATTATCTCCAAAATAACCCTCATAACGACCCTATTTATTATTTCATCGCAAGCCAAGCTGATAGTCCTATTAAAAATCATCCTTACTGCTTAGAAAATAAGACTCCAGTTACCTCAGTACCGGAATCTCCAGATTGGGCTCCATCGTCGCTGGGCGCCCAAGACGAAGCGCTTGAGGCGTAGTCTTCGGGCTCCTCATCAGGCTTCTCACTGGGGCCTGCTGCTTCTTCTCTCTTTATCATGGAGTCCAGGGCATCACGCTCACCTAGTTAGATTATCGACAGTTGGTAAGTACTGACGAAATTAAATCCGTAAAAGGGGTTGAATAGGACTTGTAGAGTAAATAAGTAAGTGAATGTTATACTAGAAATAAATGATGTCTTCTAAGTTCCCCTCTAGCCATTCCTTAATACTGGTTTAAAAGTAATATCATAAATGCGACTGTCTGGTTCCAGAGATACACTCTTATTTATAAAGTTTCACAAAATCTTAATAGAACAATTGGTAAGGAAATAGACTATAAATAAAAAGTATCGTATGAGATGCTTGTGTTTGTCCTTCGCACATACAGCTGTATTATTCCATTATACTCGGCTACGGTGGGATTGTACAACCCACGATTATGTGAATGGTTTAAAGCGTGCGGGGAATCGAACCTAATACCCTCAAAACTCGTAAGATTTCGCGCCATAAACGTTTTGATTTTGTGTAGTTAATGATCACGTGGTCTTTTTTTATTCTAGATAAGAGTTTAAACTACTTGAAAATAACGCAAAAGTAATTTATATATTGTGAAAATCAATTGTAATATAAGGTCACCCTCTTATTAGAGGACACTAATAGGCAAATCATGTTCAAGATAAATATATTTTTCTACTACAAATAAAACATTAAGTACCTATACCAATTGCTGTGAATTTCGCAATAGGAATAAACTAGATCTCTATTACCCAATTTGATACTAAGGTAAATGCTTTAAACCACTAAAACACATTAATCTTAAAAATAAAGAATTTCTACCTAATTCACAAAGGAATAACATCAAACACCACATGCATTCACTTTATGAAAGCACTCGTTCATTATTCCTAACGGCCTTTACCTGCACAAGGGTAACAAAAGTTCAATTACTTACGCGCGCGCGCCACCAGTGTCGCCGACTCCTGCTCACCACGTCTGTTCACCACCATCACATCGCCAGGCTTCAGCTCCTTGTTCAGAGGACTCACTACAGACCTCACATACACCACATCACGGCCACCGCTCTTCCACTCCACAAGCAACCAGTTACAATCAGTTTGCCTGGACATCACTCACTAAAATCACTGGCAGACATACGAACACCTCAAGCTTCACCAAATGACTAGAATGCATTGCATCGGTCCCTCAGGTAAAAGTTTCATTACAACGCTCCCTAACTGCAGTTATTACTTCCCCCGCCCAAAACGAACAATAGTTTTCGCCAACGGGCCCGGGTCTAACAAAAAACGCATCCTTTTTTGCAACGTACTTCCTAGTAAGTTTCTAAGCGGAGATTTATATTCTTTTGTGTAATTTGTGTTGTCTTGCCGAAAGTCGTAAAAGTATTTAAAACAATTGGTTATTCTTTCTTTCATAAGCTTGTAGTAGTCATAGAGACCAGTAAAATGTGTTGAAAAGATGCATCATTTCGTATTAATTTGATCTATAGGAAATGAAATTTCCCTTTCTAGTATGTATCCTTTTAAATTAAGTTTAATAGATATACGCGTAAGATGATTGATTATATCTATTCTAATTAGAGTGATGTGGTATACGTAGTCTGGAACCTAGTAGTGTGATACAAAAAGTTGCACTTTTTCCATTTAATCCCTAAACCACATTCTCATATATTTCATGGACCATGCATGGGTGCATGCATGCATGCATGCGCATCGTTGACACTGACTTTAAAACTTTTATCACCGTGTTATGCGTTGTAAATTTATTCCGCAAGACACTACTTTTGGAATTTAGTCTGGGGCATATTACACCGAGCAAGTGGCTGCCTTAAAACATTTCGACAAATCTTTTGCAAAAGGATTCGATACGATTACACGATTCGTATTATTGGCCTTAAGAGCTTACAAATAAACGCTCTTTATAGCTTGGAAGCCATCATTGGCATATTCGGGGAGCACGCATATTTTAATACGTAAATTAATAAGTTATTTTACTTGGATCTTTGATTGGCCTAGATTTCCTAAATCACAAAACTTATGAAGAGTAGAAGAATACTTTTCTTATGACTTAAAAAGACCACATACATTGTGAACCTAATCACTTGTGTAGGTGATAATTGGAACATTATGTGGAACGGAACGTAACACAAATTGTAAAATATAAACATGTCAAATCAGATATTTTAGGTTATGTCCGAATCTCCAAGGCATGTTGATTTACGAGATTAAATAAATATGTTACTTTGTGTAAACAAATAATGGAAGGTAGTAGTGAAGCAACGACATTGCAGAAGAAAAAGAATACAGTCAGCAAAGGTAAAATAAAGAAAAGTCTTAAGAATGTCCTTTGTCGCCCGGATCAACTGTTTTGGTAAGTTTTAAATTGCAAACATTAGATTTTCAATATTCTTTTTTATTAATTACTGGTTTGGAAAATGTACTATAAGAAAGTTATATTATGCTTTATAGGCCCGAGATAACAGAAAATGAAGGAAAGAGAATAGAATCAGTTCTAAAGAACCATAGTATTGTCATTCCAGTATTTCAGAAACCACACTGGAAAGAAATAAAAAATGTTCCAAAAGAAAAGCGACCAAAACCACCAAAGTTAAAGTAAGTTAATACGTATATAATTTATGAAATTCCTTTATAAAATATATTCCTTTATAGAATTTATATATTTAAAAAAAAACACTATTGATACGAGGGTTTTCAAATCATGCTCTAATATGTATATGGGTAATTGTAGAAATATAGTCAGACTTTTTGAAGGAAAAAATATTATTGTAATTTTTGTATTTGCAGAAAAAATGAAGGCTTGTTGCTTGGAATCAGAGAATGTACCGACTCAATACAAAATGGAAGCTGTTCTGGAATTGTTCTTGAAGCTAAACTCAATCCAAGATTAATTGTCCACCCTTTACTAGATTTGTGTATTAATAGACAAGTACCATATGTTTGCTTGCCTGACCTTAAGAAAATCAGTGCAACCTATTTTGGTGTCCCTACAAGTTGTTTGGGCATAAAAAGTGACCATTTACTTGATGTTAAAAATGAAATAGTTAAAATAGCCAACAACTATCCCCAACCAAAACCGACTGTTGAAATAAAACAAGTGAATAAAGCAGAAAAAATTGAATTGAACAAGATGGACATTACAGAAAATACTACTTTTACATTCCTATTCAGAAAGAGGAAAAACAAAAGAGTATTTGTTCCGTCTAGTCAAGATAAAGAAGAAAATGCAACAAAGAAGTTTATAGGACAAGACTTCATAGAATTCTCAGGAAAAGAAGAGGAAAGAAGTAGAACCTACATGAAAATGATAGTTAAGAGGATAACAAATAATCCAGCAAGGGTTAAAAAGAAATAAACCATTTATTATAAGAGATATGCTTTATTTTAAAATATTAATTACTATTATGTCAAAAAAGACATATGTTAAACATTCCACAAGGAATGTGAAAAAAACATTAGGAAGTGTTATAGGCATAAGAGTTCCAATAATATGAAAAAAATAAGATATCTCTTTGTATTACTCTATCATTTTCTAACTGGAACAATTATGGCCATAAAACTCCATAATATAAGCTCAGTAACAAGAATTGTCTGGGATTTGTTAAAAGAAGCAAGTAAATTGTAATCTCAGAACAGTTCTTATTACCAATTACCAAATTTTACCCTTAACCTTTTTACTGCCACCATTTCATGACCATATTTTTAAACAGAAAACATAATTTATACATAAAATAAAAACATTAAGCTTAAATAAATTCATATTGCTTTGTGTAATTAATAAAGCCTTACGTCTATGTGTGACAGTCAAAAGGTTATGTTTCATTTCAATTAATACATAAAACAGGTAAAACTCGATAAACTAATTATACTAAAGATCATGTTGTACCCGATAAAATGCATCTGTACAAATATAATAACAATCATTTTATAGAGTACACCATGACAGTAGATATATGTATCTTACATTTTCAATTTATGCATTGCATTAAGTTTTTTACAGTTCAATTTAATAAAAATCAAACAACAGATTGGTTCAATGTTACACCTACAGTAATGACTACTAGTCAATTAATGCTGGCCATTGCTTACACCTAAACATACATAGTAAGTAAACCAAGACGATAATAAACGACGAAGTTCTGTGTGCCCTTGAAACGAGTGTGTACTTGTTGAATTCTACGACGGCATGTGAATTATTTTAATTTGAACATTGTAATAACAAGTGTCAAGCCGACGACACGAGATTTGACAAAATGTGTGTCCACCAGGGATGCACGACACATCGCTTCATTGATAGGGAACTGAAGTTTAGTTTAGGCAAATGAAGCGATACAATTGTTTTTTTTAGCATCGCTCGTTACTAGTATCTGGTGGAAACTGCCTAAATCTGGATGCAAACATTACCACGGTACAAGTTTATTTATAGTTCCCACACAAACTATAGAGGCATTACAAAAACACTGAATATAAAATCATCAAATAGCGAATTTACTTTGCAAATAGCTGTATATTATTTTATAATATCTAGGTATTTATACTAACTTAAAGATAACAATAAAAATTGGTACATGGTACCAATATTGATTTATACAATCACATGTTTAGCTATTATTAATTCATAATAATTGTCTTCTTAATCTCATGTCATAACATGTAACAATTTTATCAATGTAAAAATATATACTGCTCTTTATTTATTTATTAGGACAAAAACCCGAGTGACATAGGTCAATTGCACTGATTATAAAATACCAATGAAGGACATATACGTACAAATTACGTATAAAGAACTGAAACTATTAACTGAAAGGTAATTGGAAAGTAATAAGAAATAAATCCTGCCTTACTTCACGAAATAAGCAAGTTGTCAAAATGACTCTAAATAAGGAAATATTTGTACATTTCTTCTCCATCTCAAGGAGTATAGAATACCGACGTAGGAGAAAAGATGATGTGATCACAATCTCAAGGACTTAGTGAGCTTGTTAACACTTTATATTAGGTTTATTATTCCCAAAGGTATTTACAATCGGATCCGATGGAAGTAAATTCCAAGAGACTCGTAGAGCAGACCCGATTCAATTACTCTCAAAGACCTATGTTGTACAGTCTTATTCACAGTTTAATCATTCTCCAGACAAGTCAGTCTATGAAAAGGGAAAAATGTTCTCGATGGATAGACGTCGGGACTGGTTCTTGACCTACGGAATACTTGTTCTTTATACATATAAATGAAATTCTAAATTTCGGAAGTTAGTGAACAATTCAGATATATATTAACTTAAATAGATATCCATGTACTCTATCCTGACACTGACCGAAGTGATATAACTTGATCAGAAAAGATTAAGATAAAAATTTATATTATTATTAATTAATTACCAGCATTCACTTCTCAGAAGCGTATGCCGATCTTAGAATATGTACATAATATAAATGCCTATTTAATCATTGTTACGCCGGAACGCCGCGCCGGCCCGAGCGCGCCTGACGCGGGCGAGGCCTGGCCCGGCCCGCGCTGTGCGGATGTCTACTGGGCCGATTTATATCGAAAACCGGGAGTAGTTGTGTGTGAGCGCGGTCAGTGCGGAGCGCGCGGCGGCGGCGCCTCGCTGGGCCGGTAGCGCGCCAGGATGATGGCGCACATGGTCTGCGCGTCCGTCTCGTCCGGGTAGGCCGCCATGGCCGCCGCCACCTGCGCCTCGGGGAAGATGCCGGCCAGGTGGTAGTGCATGCGGCGCCGCGCGTCCCAGTGCTGCAGCGCGCCGTCCGACGCGGCCGGGGCCACGCGCGGCGCCAGCAGACCCGCCGCCGCGCCTGCGCCCCCCGCGCCCCCGCCCGCGCCCCCCGCCCCGCCCGCGCCCCCCGCCCCGCCCGGCGCGCTAGCCACGCGCGCCGCCAGCGAGTGCGCTTGCAACCGCGGGTCGCAGCTCGGGTTCAGCGTGAGCTGGCGAGCCAGCTTACGGTGCGTGTTGACATCGGGCGGCGGCGGCTGCGAGGGTCCTGCCACTTGCGCGCGGTCGAAGTGCGTCGCCAGCGTAGGATCTGCGAGTCGTGGAGCAGCGGATTGAGCTCGTGCGAGCTGCCGCTTAACATCAGCGGGGCGGCCGCCGGGCGGTAGGCTCACAGTGTGTAAGTCACGTGCTCGCAGGGTCTTGGCGGCCCGCTCAGAAAGCTTCTCCGCGACAGACTTATGCGGGCGGCCGGCGCGCTCGGGGTGGTGGAACTTGCACTTGTTGCCGTACGTGCACTTGCGGCCGTAAGGGCAGGCGGGTGGAGGCTCCACGCGAGTGGCGGGCGCGCGCAGGAACGCGTCCAGCGTAGGTCCAGAGCGACCAAGAGGATCGTCCGGTGGCATGAAACGGTCGTTGACGAATGAGTACATGAGCAGCCGCTCTTCTACGACTTTCCGAAACTCTGGATTTTCACTGGCGAGGTCGCGGTAGTTATCGTTGGAGACGACGATGCCGTCGGTCTCGGCGGCGAGGCGCAGGATGTAGCGGTCGTCGTAGCAGACGAGCCGCTTGCCGCCGAGCAGCCGGCTGGGCGTGTACACGAGCACGCGCTCGCGCTCGAGCCGCTCCAGCGCGTCGCGCTCGGCGATGGGGTTGTTGGGGCGCGACGCCTCCTTGCGCCACTTGGGCACGAAGGCGGTGATCTCGCGGTGGCCGCGCGCGCGGAACCACTCCACGCAGATCTCGATGCCGCGGCACGAAAATACCTCCTTGTTGCCGTGACTGAAGAGGCATAAGTACACGCATCAAACACAAAGTCCAATATACTCTCCGGAATTCATATAATTAGGTTAAAGAATTGCTTTGTAAACTTTGCTACTAATACACTATCGTCTGATAAGATTGTTCATGTTTTCAACCGGAACTCGAGATAGATATTTATAATACGACGTTGAACACGCAGTTTATCATTAACTAACACAAGGAAAATAGTAGGTACCTACTATTTTTGAATTCGATCACACTTGAGCGTTGTGATAGGCGTGTTGATAGACAGATATTTTAATATTTTTTATAAGGAAATCTATTTTAGAAATGTGTCACTGTTACTTTAAATAGAAAAAATAGGGGGAATACTAATGCTTTTTTCGAATATTTTGATGATCTACCTCATAGCGACATTGCTGCCATCGATGACGATGTGCCTGAGCGCGCCCCGCTCGGGCGGCGGCTCGGGCTCGGCGGGCGGCGCGGGAGACAGCGCGCGCGGCGGCTGCTTGGCGGCCAGCTTGATCAGCTCCGCCAGCAGCTCGTTGCAGGGCGGGTCCGGGCCCAGCCGCTGCAGCGCCGTCCGCGCCAAACGCTCAGAGTAACCCAACTTCATGGCAAACTCGATCTTTGCCTGCAAGTATACGGAATAGGTGAAGTTAACAATTTACTTTAATCGTATAAATGGAAATATTTCCTGGTTGTTTGGACACTTATTGAATCTGAAGGCGGAGGTCAGCGAGTGAACCTACACGATCACGTTTTGGCAATATTTTTTCAAGTTATGCCAAAGCAAGTCTTTATAAGTAATTAATAAAAAAAAAAACAAAATAGAAACATCTAAAACGTATAAATCTCTTACCTGGTTGGGTGGTGTTGGTGTGAGTGTGACATACTCCGCGAACTCGGCGGCGAGTGTGTCCGAGGGGGTCCGTGAGGCCGCCCTGTGCGCGCTCTCGTCCTCACACTCCGAGTCATAGCTAGAGTCCTCGCCTCGCTCCACAGCCCACCCCAACGATGACTCCACATATTTCTGAAACAATACTTCCAATTGAAACAACTGCTACGGTAAAACTAAACGGAAGCCTGACTGTTCGAGCTGTTTCAAAACAAGAAAATTTTTGAACATCAGCAATAAATTCACAAGAATCGTGAATAGCCACCTTTAATTCTTGAGTTTTTTTTTGTGAATCTCAAAAAAACCGAGTACGGATAGTCAGCTCTAAAGATAATTATCTAAGCTACGCTGTAAGCAAGTTTATCTTTTTTGAAATGAATCAATTGATCATGATTCATGATACCGACAAATTATTTTAATATCAATTTAAAAATCTATTGTAATTAAAATTACTTCGGTAATAATGGGCAAAGTAATCGAAATGTAATTAAATCGATTCAAAGGCTGAATCGATTAAGATTTCAATTGCAGTAACAATGTGCAATGCATTTTAAGTAAGCAACAATTTTAATCTATCCTTTCACATATGAATTGCATTACTGCGGGCCGGATGTTACGAGAATGCAGTTCACATTTCTAAGATTAGCTTGGCAACGCGAATAGCAGAAACGGATCTTTAAAATTAAAACGATATAGGACACACAGAAACACCAAATTAAAAAAAAACACGTCGAGTGATCTATGATCGGCAAATTGACAATTGCTATTGACGTTTAAAATTGTATAAATAATTATAATATATTAAGATGTTCGTTGCGATGATTATCGATCAAGCAAATTTGATATTAGCGCGACCGGCTCTGCACAGGGTCACGGGGCCGTCGAGGCGGATCTACAGATGATCATTGACCTTTAGCGTGTGCGCTGTCGGCCGCACCGGTTGTAATTCATTATTCATGAATTGACAAAATTATTACTGAATTAATAATAAAGATACCTAATGAAATATAAAAATTTGACGGATTATATCCATTTCACTGTGATATTGCATTTATTAAAATGTTATCTAGGTATGTCAACAGTATTACACGAAGCAAAAAAATCTAATAAGAAACGTCAGTCCCTATTTCTTTACTCGTAAGGGCTAAGTTTCAATGTAACAGGATATTCCGCAGAATTGTACGTAAAAATATTTGAAATTCAAATGGAGAACCTCTTGCGAGAGTAATTCAAACGGTAGAAATGATCAGTGGAATGATACCGCGTAGTCTACGTACTAAACTGGGCACGTTTACTGTAAGAAAATTTAATAATCTACAAAATAGAGGTTAGTCATAGCACAAGATCCGCATCAAGACCTAGTTGGCTCACAAACTAAAATACAAATCTAGATTTTGGTTAAGATAAACTGCACATGTATGCAGATAAAAAGATAATAACAATAATAATCCAGGGATTAACGTCTCAGATTAAAATAAATTATGCGTTAATATCATATCAGGCTAATGATCCAAAATTGTCGAATTTTATTAATAAAAGAAACTATTGCGAATAAAAAATATTACATAATTCATCGTAAAGTACCAATAATCTACTAAAACTACATTTTTTAATAGTTAGTAATTCTGTTTATGAAATAGCCAACTTCATTGTAATCTTGTGATTTTTCATACGATGTAGGTAGGTTACAGTTCCAAACGATCTTATTTTTTCTTGTTTTATTACTAGGTAGGCCCAATACGCAAACATATTGTTGCCCGCTGGTTAAGTAGATATGTAGTTATTTCGTAAATTTATCAAATAAAACGAATTTTCATAAGTGCTATAAAATAAATACAATTAAATATATAAATAATGTGACAAAAATCGATTGTAAAAAAGTGAAATTGTACTTTTTGAAGATGAGAACCAAGTCTTTTATAATAATAATAATTAAGCGCATGATGAACTAGACAGGTAGAAATTATTGGATGGCAAAATTATTGACAGACATTTTATTTTAACGGCCGTGGTTGGACAAACACAAGTCTTACGCCAAAAATAATCTTTAAACACAATGACATTAACCCTATTAATACAATTACTAAGTATTAATAAACATTAAATTCTAAGTTTAATTGTATCATCCTTCTACAAACATAAATAAAAAATCTAAATATAAATCAATTCGTACTCGTAGTTCCTCTAAGATCATTGTCTAAGCAAAAGTAAATATTGAAGTAGTGCAGGCAAAGTTCCTGTTAGAAAATCGGTAAGTACACGTCGTGTAAGACGATAAAGTTTAGTAGGTCTGTGGAGCTTACATCCGGGCGCGAGCACGGAAGCGCCCCGCCTACATAGCGGAGCCGGATGCGACTTTCTAAAAAAATCGAACCTGACTTCGGCGCGAGAGATATTGAACTATGCTATTATGAAACGAGAAACTAAACGCTTTATAATAAAAACAGTCCTGTTAATAAACATAATATATTATTATTTATTAAAGTAGGTCGGAATTTGCTTTTAATTTTCTATTTTTAAATTTGATACAAAAAAGAAAATACTGATGATATTATTAAACAAATATAATTAACAAGGAGACTGTATGGTTGGAATATTGTAAATTGGCAACACAAAGTTTAATGATACGCACAAAAAATAAAAGTGCATTTTCGCAAAGTAATGGAAAGTTATTATCAGCTAAATATTATTTTGTCAATGAGTAAGTTTCCGATTATAATAATAAACAATAAATGCTTCCTAAGATAGCGAGTTACGTCAATGATCATCCGATGTTCGTATTTGGGGTCAGCCATCATGATTACTGTATTTAACAAACATGTTATTAATTTAATGCTATCTAAATCTTTTTCAGTTCTACGTCAGTGTGAATACATAGGGGCCATAGTTTCACTTTTACGTAAATGTTGTGATAAAGTTCATTTTACGGTGATATAACGTTGCTGTTTACGCGGTGCTGAATTGAATGCGGCAGCAATTGTGATAACAAAACGCGTACTTTGTACTTTGAACCGTAAAATTTTGGCACATATCTATGACATAAGTCTGATTTTAGTTCTCAGGGTTCGGTATTTGTGTGTATGCTAGTGTATAATTCGATTTTGATTATACATTCAATGCTACTGAATAATAGTAAAAACTTGAAATAAGAATCCAATCCAAAACAGATCTTAAATTTCAAAGCCTTTCAAATTTAAAGACAAAAGACAATTTCTGATGAATCGGATCAGGGTAAATGAATTGTCGATATTTTAGAACATTTTATAAGACGGACAAGAGGCCAAAATCAATTTCCTCATATAATACTAGCGGCAGTATTTTAGGCAAAACCCATCGGTTAATCCCGCCGTCAGCCACGCTCGTTTACGTTGGGCAATTTATTTGTTTACGTTTTTTCTAACACTATTTAGTCTCCATCGAAACACGCTAAACTCGTTGTACACTGAAACTTGAGTGCTTCAACTTATAATAAATAACAAACGTGTACCGCCTTCAGTAAAAAACGAAACATTCGTCGACCCACTTAAATTTTAGAGGTCGCGCAAATGAACCGATTAATTTAGTCCATTTATGTTTTTACAAGCTATAATTGGTTTAAAAGTTCTTAGTGCAACAATTTCAAGGAACGTAAGACGCCAAAACAACCTCATCTTTTTGTTTCCTTGAATGTTATGACAACGTCAAATGATGAAGTAACAAACGCTAAACTCATGACGTAACCAGGTTACTAGCGTTTCTAGCTTCTGGCCATTTTGCATGCGTAGCACTCCTATTCTCGGAAGCTTAGTTTCAGTACGTCACATGCTTATATCATCCAGTTCTGGAGAAGTCCATTTCTTCCAAACTTCACCGGTCTATATCAACACCTGCGACATGTTTATTTGCTCCATCAGTCCATATGTTTTTAGCAATAATTTGTTATTCATCCTACTCATTGACGTCTCGCAAATTACTCCAATGCTATAGTATATTGACGTCAGTGTAAGTTCAATTTTATCTCATTTAGACGCAACTAAAGGAACTATTAATTACGTAGGAAGGTCTTCATAGATACTCGCAAAGGTTATCGCACGGCGCAATCTACGAAATTTAATTATTTACTAAAATTTGTTTAACTATTGACGTAAGTAGTACTACTGGATAGTAGTTACTGATAGAAATTGTAGAGATTGGAAGCAGAGCATTCGCATTTTGGTGGAACAGATGCAGTGAAATTATTTGTATACCGCAAGCGTATTTGAATTCCCGAAACAAATACCAGACGACGGCTGACCTGTTAAAAGCACGTGATTTGTATTCCCAGGAAATTGTGTCTCATTGCGAACCGGTCAGCGCGCTGCCTATGTTAATTTACATTAAGGCATGCCTATACGATAAGCAACGTCTGCGGGTGAGTGAGTACAATTAGTTCCGTTTGTAGAGGAGAAATTCTATCGTTGGTTTGTTAAAGAGATAACAACGACCAATAGGGTGGGAGCATTCGGGCGACGTCGACGCACGCCACCTCGTGCGATGTGGCGTCAGCGACGAACAGGATGCGGGCACGCGACATACTTTATACATACGTACACATGAGTACAATACAAACTGCACTTGAGTGCGCTCTAACATTTGGTTGCCATAACAATACGCTGTCTTCACATCGCAGAGCATATGTTAGCTAACACGCTAAAAGTACATAAAGATTTATGTTACATGATCTCAGATAACTCATTTCTAATAGACGTAGACTGGTTGTCTGTAAACATACAGTTTGTCATAAATAGCCAGTTGTTTTTTGTAAGGTTCTTAATTGATATTCAAGCTTGCAATTAATTCGTGACGTAGGTATGTTGTGACTTTTGCTTACAATAATAATGACAAGATTAGTTGAAAACGAAATATGACGTCATTGGGTTTGATCAGATTATAAGATAAAATATATGATCACAATAAGGTGTAACGAATTCTTTAAAGCATTTCGTAATCACTGTAGATAAAACAGAAATATCTACAAAAATCACACCGCAGCTATAATTTTTATGCCGGTTCCGAAATGTTAAATTCAAATACAATGTTTTCCTACTTGACACTCTTGGGCAATTCTTCGAAAACTAACGTGACATCGTTTTATTTATTACTCCTTGCATCGCAGAATTTACCGATTGAGATCTTTAAACGGTAGAAATACTTATAGAATTCTGTGACAACATTCTCTAGGGCTACTAATCTAAAATAAAATGCAGTCATACTGTCCAAACATAAAATAGATAGATATTACAGATACTTAGAAGGGCTTGATGCGGTGCCTGCAATCTATTGGACTGCCAGTCGTTACCGGCATTCTTTCACAATCATAAGTACACTTCACAATATCTAAGAACTGGTTAGCCTGTTTACAAGTTAAGATTTGTCTGCATTGTATAATTTAAATTTTGGAAAAATCTTACTTTTCGATCCGATTTTTTATGCGTAAGATACTTGGGATCAATTTCTATACTCGCCCAAAACGTTGATGGATGTTTCTACACTTTGGGCTGAATAAATAAATCCCTAGGAATTGCAGAAACCAAATGCCTAAACCAGCTATAGCCATTAATAGATGGAGGCCAAAGACAGGTGGCAGAAGTTAGGGAAAACTGAGACCAAGTGGGGCTGATGACGTGGCTACATTTATAGGAATCATCTGTATATGGATATACAAAAATGGGCAAAAATGGGGATTGCCTCAGAGATGAGTGAGTCTAAAAAGGTGATGATAAAGTACCTAATAGAAAGACGTTGTATGAAATTAGAATTGTATAAAGTCAGAAAAGGCTTGCCAAAGAATTAAATAGACGAAGTAAAAGAAAAAATATGAGAACCCTGCTTTCTTGATAAAAGATAGAAAACAAGAAAGAAATAGCGATTAAAAGGATTAACTTTACACAGCTGTTACAAATATAACAGAATTAAACCTCGAATTTAACGTATGGGCTTATTTATTTAACAGGATATTTAAATAAGGCTTATTAATTACTTATGACGTGTTGCCTCAAACCAAACCGGCAACAAATTAGCATTAGGATATAAGAATACGTCACCTGAATCCGTTGATGGCGGACCGAAATATAGTCATATTGTCATCCAAAGAAACAGTGGGCCCTGAAGTGGTATCATTTAAGTTACTCAATCGCTCGGTCTGCCTACCTATTGAAATTACATCAGAGAATAATCATACCGGATATTAATTCATTTCAACTGTTAGAAGGTTGACAAGTCTCTCTTTTTAGTGAATTGGTTTTGCATTGAGTAAGGAATAATTTGGAACTAAAGAGTTACGATCACATTTTTGGTTTTCCTAAAGACTATTTTAATTGCTTACGAATTACTTTATACGAATTCATTGTTTTCCTGATACATTTGTATGAAGGGAGTGTATGTGATAAGAATTACTATAAACAATGGTAAATTATTTATTAATGAGTTTCTAACTACGTTAGGGTTTCCCATGTGTTTTGAGATACGAAGGCAACAATCTTGGGTAAATGAAAGTGACGTCTTTTGTATTCAGTTTGTTTACTTGCGAAACATCCGTGAGTATGTAACGTAACCTTCACATGTTGGATATCTATGGAAAGTTATCTGATAAAACAATAATATAAAGGACGATCTCAATGGGCGACGCTCTTAAATCTTTTGATATTTGATATAATAAGCATTTATCAACTGATCTAATAATCAATTCGAAAAACAAAAACGGACGTTAAAATATTCATAAATGCATTCAACAAATTCAAATTCTCAGAAACGTCCTGACCAAACACATAAAATTCATATCCGTGATCGGATGTCGTTGATAACAAAAATATATAAATCACTAGTGCCCGCGGAGGCGAAGTGAAAGTTTGTCTTGATATCCGAGCAGTGCCGGACCTGCGACACTTCGCACAGACGACAAATGAAGACATGCACATTAATTAAACCTCTACATTGCTTTCACAAGTGGTCACAAAAACATCAATATTGTATCGTGATGCTGTGGAGTGTAGAGCAACTACTGACGACGGCGAACACTATCGCAGCCATCTAAGTGATCGCATGCTGCCGGCACTAAACATGTTCACTGCAGTAAATCCATCTTTCTAACGATCATCAACAAACCATTTTCACGTTCTCGCTGTGAACACCGACAATAGAAGTCCACAAACTGTTAATCCGTTGTTCTCACTCACCCACTATGAATTATCTCAAAAAAGATCCTAGTCGTTTTGTCTATGTTTGAGCACTGTATACAATAATTAGCATACCTACATGACGTTAACGAACCGGCTCTACTTCCGGGTTCGTTATATCGACTGTTCGTGAATGAACATCATTACAATGCGATGTACGCAAATCGCGATTCACTATGAAACTCTCGGGGGATATAAGATGCAAGAAGCGGGACACGTACTGTGCTAGCAGTTGTAACAGGTGTCCTAACGGAGGATATGAGATTCGCGCTCACCTGGGAGTTGTCGATCGCGTACATAATATTGTGTTAATGCGTGCGCGAGTAGCATGGCATGACGCGCGTGTGCGAGCGCGGCGTGCTTCGCGGCAAGACTATTGACTAGCGTATCATGTGGCGCAAGCGCATGCACACCTCCACGCACGAGCCCGCTGAGTGAAGGGGAAGCGGGGCACCGCGAGATCCGGGTTGTGCGCCCACTGCACCCGCGGGCGGCCCCCAAACAACACCGCGCACCGTGACCTCTGCCACTACACACCAATATCGTTTCGGATTTGTCGCATCCATACACGACGGTGATGAATTGTACCCGGAAACACCGACGTCAACTTTCTAGCACCGTTTATGACGTACTAAATTCATAAATTGAACTGCTTTGA